>NC_092866.1:52305893-52338669 GCF_032062135.1 Pyxicephalus adspersus | reverse complement strand
CATATAATAACACTGACTTCTGGTACAATGATCTTAGGGTACCCCCTCATATAATAACACTGACGTCTTGTACAATGATCTCAGGGTACCCCCTCATATAATAACACTGACTTCTGATACAATGATCTCAGGGTATTCTCCGATAATAACACTGACTTTTACATCATAACACAAAATTCTGACATAATAATGTATTTAATTCCGCTATAACAAAAAAAGTTCTTTCCTCGGCTCTTAGTGCACCTCCATGGTGTCAGTGCTGTGAATGGTCCAGATATAAACACCTAAGGGCCAATTCCCATTCCTGCATTTACCAAAACCATGCACTGTGTTTGGCATCCCATTCATTTGATCAGGCAGCCTCCATAGCAGTGTAATGCATTCTGTGGATTCTTTTGTAAGCACAGCACCCATCATCATGTGTTAGTAAGGTGCTTTTAGGGGAGGTTCAGAGCTCCTTTGGGATCGAGTAGCCTTGCATAGCTCCCAGTGACTGGCACTATATGTCATTCATATTGCAGCTCTGGTTCTGAAAGAACCAATGTCTGCACATTTGAAATCTGGCCCCCCATTCATTGTATATGTGGCTGCTGCTGGGATAAACAACATGTAGCATCTCCCCAATGGCAGCCGTTCCTTTGCATAAAGAAGTGGTAACCTCACCGCACACTCATAGCCAGTGTGCAGTCGGACTGCAAAAAAACATGTCAAAATGTCTAAATTGTCTATACTTGTCTGCTACTGGGAAGATCCTGCCATAACTGTCCTTGTTGGGGTCCTTAATTTCATGGGGTGACAACTCCAACTTGTCAAATTACTTGGGTGACTACAAACAGCTCCAATAATGATGGAGTGATTGCATGTAGGGCAAGAGGTGGCCATAGGATGTTGCTGGTGTATTGTGTAGGGTACAATGACAAAAGTTTATGATACACACATCTTTATCAGGCATTCGGTTGCTGTGTTGGACAGGAAAGTATTCTTGATGATCTGTTTGGAGGGTTTCTGGTGACCCGCATCCCTACAGAGCTGAATATCTGGATCCGTTGTTGGGGGATTTTTGTAATATTTACTGTTTCCCCACCCTCTGTCACCTTTCTCTTCCTGCGTGGATTTGACTGACTGCCATTTTTGGTTTGAATGTTCCCTGGGATGTTCCGGTCAGCACAATGTAAAGCCAAACTCAATCACTGAGACGTTCAGCTCCGTGCACCCTTTCAGCCCTGGCAATGGTTCATTGGGCTTCCCATTCTAATAAATGATTGGCCCTCCAGGGCTGCATGTTGAAAAAAGGATGACTAACCCCACCAAAGGACTTGGATTTCTGGCCATCTAGTCCTCTGAATTACCCAGCTCTGCCAATGCACCAAAGCCACGTTGGTCATGTGACTTTTCGCTGCTGCACTTCATCAGGTGACTTCCCTTCCTCAGCCTGTGATTGGACAATAAAGGAGCAGCGACAGACTGATGAGGTCATCCCTCTGTGCACAGCTAACTAACATCTATTACTGACACTTTAGCATTTGGATGCTGCTATTCAGGTGCTCACTTTTGTGATTAAAAATGTAATAGTTAACATGTATCTGTGTTTTTTGATATCTTCAATGTCTTCAGTATTATTCAGCAAGTTGTGGGAGATTTCAGAGTGCAACGAGGCATTGCAGTACTGAAGGTTAACCATCCCTGGGGTCATGACCAAATCAGAATTGCCAGCAATAATGTAAAACCTATAAGATGAGTTTCAGGTACAGTGCTGGGTGGTATGTGGTGGTGGAGAGGATGTGGGTGAGGAACGAGGATCGTAGTGGGGATGTGGTGAGCATTTCAAGCCGTGTCGGCAGATAAAAGAAATTGATATTAGACAACTGTGTCATTACGTCTACAGGACTTGTTCTTCCCTTAGAGCAGTGTTTCTGGATCTATATAACATAGGGGGAACCCTTGTAATAACATTCAGGTCCTATGGAACCCCTACTAAAATTTCTATATTCACAGCTCACAGTATATTAGCATGGTGGTCAGTGGGAAGAATGCCTCTTACATTCCAAAGATCATTGGTATCACCTAAGCTGACCTGAGAGGCTCAAATTGCTCAAGGAACCCCTAGCAACCTCCGTAGGAACAATGGTTGACAAACGCTGATATAGACAATGCAGGGAGAAGCGCCGAATGCAAAGTGCAGTGCCTGCAACAATTAGAAATGTGTCCATACTTGATGCTACATCTGTGAATTACGGTTGCTTGAGCACTTCACTTTGAAAGTTACACTTTTAATTGAATAAGCCAATTAAGTTCCAATATTATTATTTTTTATTTATACAGTTCCATCATATTCAGTGGTGCTGTATAGAATACAACATAGAAAGGACTATAAATGCATTCTTGGTTCACGCACCGTGCAATACAAACATTCAGTAAGATGTAAGACTTTTGTCGTTGAAAAGGATCTTTCATAATCCTTTCCAACGTCAAAAGACTGTAAGATACATTAACGAGCGCTGTGCATACAGTGGAAAATGAGCGAGCGGCACCCCGCTGCGTTCTCTTGCTTTCACTTGCTTTGCAGTCACTTGTGGATCTGCCAGGATAGATCCATAAATGATGTGGGATGGACGCTGTACACACACGCCAGATTCTCGTTCTATACCAGCCCTGAGATTGTCAGGGCCTAGCCTGTACGTAGCCTTAGCCTGTGTTCAGACTGACCATGAGGTTGTGGTGGATTTGCCGCATTCTTGTGCCAGGGAACCGTTGTTTTGGAGGGGATGCTACATGTAGCTTGACTTAACAGCAGCCCTATAGAAAATAAATGGAGGTGGCAGTGAGTGGTACCAGTACCACCTACTGCTGTCATATATACAGATGCTGGTTCTATAAGAACCAACGTTGCTGGGCAAATGACTGAGTGATTGGGAAGGTGCCAGCCCCCTGGAGCCAAACGGAATTGCTCTATTCCAAAGCAGGTCTGAACCTGTCCTTATTATAGAGTGTTATCACATCTAGAAATAAATGTTGATTTGATAGAACAATACAGCAGACACAAGTCAAGCTTGTTTCGGACGCACGTTGTCAAAATGGGCTGCTGGCATCTCCTGGGCACACATTGTACCCGGCAAGAGGCAAACCATTAAGATTTGCATGCGGGTGCAGCGCAGAGATTTAGAACACAACCACAGCAAAAATGACACCTTGCTGTGACCTGCCACTGCTGGGTGCAAAGAAAGGGTCCCAACTGCTCCCCATCACTGGAATGGGAGAGGCTGAGTCCACAGCAGACTGTGCAGCTCACTGCAGTTCTAAAAATGGACCAACGCACTTAGGAGAAGACTCTGCCCTTGTGAGCTTACAATCATTGAAGATCTTTTGTGAAAATCTAATGTCTGTACACGTCACATGATGTCATTTAACGACCATTGCTAAGGAGGACTAATGTAGTTCCCACAGCTGGGACCTCCCCGCTCTTCGTAGAGCAGAAGAAGCTGCCGGTCAGTAGATGACAACATTCATTACCTTCCACTGTCTCCCTTTAAATCTGTTGATGCAAAGAGATATAATATTTATACATTAGGAAGTGAGGGTCCAGGAGTAGAAAAAGTTGAGACGGGACAGTGCTAGTAGCCCAGTTCAGTGTTCAACCCAGACATTTTTTTATGCAAGGTGATAAGAAATAATAGATGGGTGGCAGCCCCTGTATTGTGATTAAACTCTTCAGTATCCACCCCAAAACAGCTGGGCGGTTACTGAGAAGTCCCTGGTGGTGCACCCCGCTAAAAGGCGATGTAGAGAACAGTGCAGTTTAGTCCAACAGAAACTTTGCTGCTGTTTTTTTAGCTCTGCAATGTGCTGTAGAACACAAAACCGTCTGAACGGAATTACAAATATTTCATCATGCCTGAAGTTCAGCTTTAAGGGTCTGACCCAGCACGCCCGCAGAGTTATTCACCGCTGCCAGACACATAGGTGGTAGGTGTGTTAGATCTAGCCACATAACAAGAAATGTTCTTCAGCAAGTGCACGTGTTACGTAAGGATAATTCATGGAAAAACATCCCTTGGAGGCTCGTTAGTAGGAGATCTTTCATGCCGGATTAATAAAGGTGTATTCAGAGGGGGAGGATTTTACTTTCTGATTCATCTGGTTGTATTTGTCAGAGGCTGCAGAATCTCTTCTTCCCCGAGGCTAAGTGTTCACATTCATCCTTGTGAACCTTTTCACCATTTTGCCCTGTGATCCTTTCCTTTTCCTGGATTGTGAATATTCCCCCTGTCATCTGTGTGCTGAACTCTGAATTTTTCCTGCAGTCACCGCTCAGCAATTTACATGAATCAGTCTGTATAGAGCTAAGCAGGGTAAGATTGTCGCAGCGGCGCGTCTTCTGTAACTTCGGGAAAACGTTTAACTTTAACTCGTGATGAAAGAAAAGTTTTATGTAAGTCCAGGCAAAGCTCCCATGTCAGTCCTGGGTAAATACTGGCAGGTTGATTTGACTTGCTGGCTTCATTGAAATTTTAGGGATTCCTGTGGTATGTTCTCGTTCCCAGGTCCTTATTTGCACCGTGACCATTATGAAGGGGAGGAAGTTCACATTCACCCTGCCAGGTCAACAAAGCACCTGAAAATCTGCAGCTGCCTGAATTCTCACTTGTTTCCTGATAGGCTGGTTTGCATCGAATGCCACAGACTTAGTTCTGTATTCAATTACCCAATCCAGTTTTGTTTGGAGAATTTAAAGGCAGAACAGAAAATATCTCCAAGAAGGTCTCCAATAGATCCCCTAAGGGAAAAGAAAGAAAAAAAAAAAAGATTTGTTTTATAGGCTTCAGGCTGATTTATTATTTGTTTGCTGGACCAGATATTGGGGATATAGGAGCTGCTGGTGCTGACTCCTTTCTTAAAGGTGCAGGGCCTCTTCTCGGGGGTTGTCATAGCCTTTGCTAGTGAATCTTACCTAGAACAAACATAATGCCTAATCAGGTCTGAAGGACTAAAGTGTAATCCCTGATTTATTTGTGCAGCTGGGATCGGATGACAGCCCTCAAGCATGCAGCCATGATGATTCTCATTTGTCCCATTCATTTCAAGGTGGAACTTTTTTATCACATTTTCAACATTATATAAAAGGGTGGCTATTCAAATACCGTAATAAATCAGCCTAAAGCCTATAAATACTGTATAATAATAATTCCTTTTGCATAATGAAAAAAATTGTTTTTATTTATTTATTTATTTTTTTGGGAGGTACCTTTTTGTCTTTACTGCCTTGGAATTAAAGACTGAATGGGAAACCTGCACCCTCCTGGGATACAGGTGTCAGATATGCCAGGAGGCTATAGGTTGTTGCTCCTGAGCATCGGGCATGCATCATCAAAGGGCTTTTTTGTAATGTAAAAGAGATGTTTGATCTTTCACATGCGCGATGAAATCTACATTGGTAAGAAGACGCATCACCCGATCTTGTGTCTGCGCAATGCAGGTTTGGGTGATGGAATAAAAATGATGGCACTGGACAAGAACGATGAGCACCAGAATGAAGAGGAAAGCACGGGACTCGCTGGGTTCAGTTTGTGGATAGATCGAGGGCTTTTCAAAGCTAAATATTTTTTTTTTCCACATTAGGAATACTAGATCCAAGCTGTTATCCTGAATACCTGACCCAGGACACATAACGTAGTAAGGGTTTTTCTGACACTCATTTACAGACTGCTTGTTCTGGATTTACAGCTTCAAAGATTTTTAGCTCATCTCGGTTAGGATTATCACCAGTGATACCATTATGGCCCATGAAATTGTCTTGCAAATATCTGACCTATAAACGAGTGACTTATTTACCCACAGGAAGATAAGGACTGCATATATATACAGTTTTTATATTGTTTTTCTTTGTTCTTTTCACATGCAGGATGATGTGGGTCAGGATCGCGGCGTGGCTGTGCTTTGTGTGTCTGGGCTTCCAGCCCAGCTCTGCTTGTGTCCCGGGAAGTCGTGCGTGTGATAATACCAATGTTTCCTCTGTGGATGCCTGGTTCTTCTCTCTGATTGGCTCTCTGCTGGTGGGGCTGAGCGGAGTCTTCCCACTTTTAGTGATTCCCATTGAAGCCGGTGAATCTTTGAGATCTGAAGGTAAGCTCTGCCTGTAATGCCTGGCGGGTCTAGTAATTTCCATGGCTTTGGGGGGCAGATACATCAGATGTGGGCTAAATGCAAAGAATTCAAATCATCCTAAGTACACTTTTGGATGGTCCTCTTTCTTTCTTTTCGCTCGGAAACCTACTTTAGTTTTGAACATTGGATCATTGCGCAAGTTCAAGATAAAGCAGGGTCAGAATATGAAAAATAATGTGTTGTGTTGTTCCAGAAGGTTGACATTTCCAGGACGTTCTCCAGGGCTTGATATGTGTCCCTCCAGCATCTAAACAGCTTAATGTCCCAGTATGCCCTTTGAGACTGCAGGCCATCTGCAATCCTCCAGATGTCGAGGATCCAGAAAGATCTGCCAAACAGCAAGCATAATTCAGCTGCTTTTACATTTTCTAGCACAATCAAATTTTGGCATTTCATACTCGGGCTTCTGCAGTAGTCAAAGTGCCTGAGATTGGCCAAAATCCTTTGTTTACCCAAAAGAGCAGAGTAGATAACAGTCAGCTATAATCACTTCTGTGCTCTTGGCAGTGTCCATGTGCCTTGTGTATTGCTGTATAAGTAAATTAACTATACAGTTGTATATTTTTTAAAGGCCTCACTTTTACAAGACGATCCATTGGTATTTGTTTTCTTAGAATTGATTGAGCTGTTTTGAATATTGAAGGTGCAGGTCTTCATCAGCCATGTTAGCACTTTTTAGATAATGGAGAAAAGGTCCTGTTTAATTTGCACAATTTGCTGCATGGTCCCTTGCCATTTATCTGCAAAAAAAGTAAACCTGTACCTAGCCCACTCTTGGCAAAGTCACAGATACACCTTCCAGGATATACATGTCTGTCTATTCCTGCACCACCCTGCTATCCAAGTCACCAGGCTGCTTCTAAATTACCCAAACTTTCTTGAGGCATAACCAAAGAACAAAAATAATATATTGCAGCTTACCAGTAAACCCATTATTCTGTTTGTGTATAATGTGTCAATACATTTGTATCGTGATTCGTTAAATTTGTTACTTCCCTATTTTGCCTCCCTGTTCCAGTTAGGTTTTCATACTCTGAGAATACTTTAAGAATTTTCAGCAAAAACAACAGAATTTTGTGGCCTTGCCAAAAACTCCTTCACTTTCTGAGAGCTATACAGACAGCACATCTTTCTTATGTGAGCTATTATGGTTTCCATGCCTATAGAATGCAGATGAACAAAGACAGACATGTTTGTGTGACATCCATAGGTCATTCATGTACAATGGAGCAGTAAGTGCAGCCAACCAGGGACAGAAAGTTAAAAATAAAAAAACAGAACAGAAAAAGAAAACTAATGCAAGTTCATAATGTAACGACTGGTAAGCTGCAGAAGTCCGCATTTTTGTTTTGGGGTCTGGTTACATTTAAAATGTGTTCGGCTTCATGTTAAGATGGTCTAGATACATTTTAAAGCTTGCCCATCTTTATGTTCATATAATTTTAGAATGATCATAGCTCCAGAAATGGTTGTATTTACGTGTTTTTTTTGTTTGTTTGTTTTTTTTTTACAGATGGTTCGAAAAGACTGAAGCAGCTGTTGAGTTTTGCTATTGGTGGATTATTGGGCGACGTGTTTGTGCACCTTCTGCCGGAGGCTTGGGCATACACCTGCAGCGCCACCACAGGTACCATTTATCTGGGTTGATGTTTCTGGTGGCGTGAGAGCCAGTGGCATTCAGGATTAAGTGTGATTTTATGTATTTAGAGTAGGAATAGAACATCTGACATCATTTTTACTCTCTACACTTGATAGTTTTGGATATTCCCATTCCAACAACTTCTGTTGCGTTCTCTGCAATGTAAAGTTGTAAAAATATTCCAGCAGATGTGGAGGCCAGAACTCTGCAAAGAGATCTCATCAACGCTGTCCCTAATAGATTTAAACCATTTTGTATGGTTTATCCTGCTAGTGTCTGCCAAAATATCTCTTCAGGGAGCCTGACCTTTAAGCCAATCATATAAGAAAACTTTTACGAGGTTATAGGTTACTTTTAGATCTCTTGCTTGTGGGTAAAAGAAATAACAATATCCTGCAATATTCTATACACGAGAAGCTTGCATGTACAGGTTTGTGCTCGACGTGTTCCAACTAGTAGTATGTTGGACAGATGAAATGTGTGCACATGCAGTACATGACTGCAAATTTGTGGACTTTACTGTAGACAATGCCTTGCATACTTGAAAATTTTACATTATTCTTCTGACTAATTTTTCGAAAGATGTTGGATTGAGGTCACACTAGTCCAAGGCATAAAACGTTTGATTCCATTTGTGTGTTTTGTGACATAACAAGGGTAATGATGCCTACTTTGTTTTTGAAGTATATGATATAGCAGACCCATATTTTCAGAAAAAGATCACCTCTGTGACTCTTACATTGCTGTTTCTTCCCTAAGACCTAGTACATACAGGCTGATTTGTGCTTCCAATCTGATTTTCTATTCTTTGAAATAATCAGCTTGAAGAAAATCAAATGGAAAAGTGACTGAATTTCAGATTTTGGATTGGATGCCATTGGAAATAGCATTTAAATGTAACAAGTAATGTTTACATAGTTGGGTAAAAGTCCTTCGAGTTCGAAAAATAGGAAAACATAAATAGAAAATCTGCATAAACAGAATCCTATACTTACAGTTAAAATAGAGTAAGGCAGGGAAATAAAAACCCTTATAAACCAACTTGCTTCAACAGTGGAAAAATGAGCATCAGATCAAACTTGATCAGAATTCCCTTAAACAGGAAAGAATGAATTGTTTTATTGAAATTTATATTATTATGTTGTTGTTGTTGTTGTTGTTGTTGTTGTTGTTGGGGGGGGGGGGGTGTAACTTGTGCATGTGATTTAAGGTAATGGAGCAAATAAATTAAAGATTGGGATACCTCATCCAGCCCTCTTTATTTATACTAGGGAATTCTCCATACAGGCTACCAGGAGGGCTAATAAAAAATACGAAAGTGGTTAGCAGTAACATAAAATCTTCCTTTCCATGTATGAGTTGACTATAAAACATTTTATTATTCTATAATTTGTACTGGTACTTTGGTACTCCAAAATTGAATTTTTTGTGTTAAATAATAAAACTTCTGTTCTGTGTCCTGCAGGCAACTCCCAGTCTCTCCAGCAGCAAAGGCTCCTCGGCCTTTGGGTTATTGTTGGATTTCTCACTTTCCTTTTATTGGAGAAAACCTTCTGTGATGAAAAAAATGAAGAAAAAACGAAGAGCACCTCTCCAGTAAGTGATGTTCCAATAGTGATTAGTAATGAGTCTTGCTTTGCTTTGAATATGTGTGAATAAAGCCACCTCCCTGACCCACTGATACCTTCGTAGTGCTGCCTCTTTTATTGCAGCAGATGCAAGATACCCAGTAATTTTAGGTTAGGGAAGCATGTGACCTCCTCCTAGGTGGACAAAAGTTTGTTCTGTTAACTTGTCTTCTGAATGCCTCCTAGCTACAGAGATAGCCCATTAGAACCCTAGGGGAAGCTTCTGCAGAAGTACATGAAATACAGGGTGTATTACCTTGCCAAAAGGTAAACAAAGAGCTAAGCTGTAGGTAGAGTTGCAAGGTATGTATGCATTCAGGCTCCCTTGTGCCTTGATGAAGTTTCTGCATAAGGACATTGCACACATGTGGTTCATTGAACTGTGACCAGCATGTGGATGAAGCTTGGAGCAGCCAGAGGAGTAGCAAAGTGGAATCCTATTGAGTGACACCTAAGTGACAGTTCTGGAGCTTCTAGCTTTGCATTCAAGATTGATGTGTGCACAAGGGAGGCTTTTACTGATAAATAACATTAATATTACTAGTAGTAGTAGTATTATTATTACATGATTTATAAAGCTTCAACATATTATGCACCACTGTACAATAAATAGGGGTTACAAAAAACAGACCGATACGGACAGTGACACAGAAGGAGGAGAGGACACTGCCATGAAAAGCTTACGATCTAGGAGGTGAGGGAAGCAGCACACAGTAGGAGGTGGATAAAGATTAGTGGGAAGTAGTGAGGGTTTTAGGAGACAGAAGAAGACGAGTAAGCAAGTTTGAAAATATGGGTTTTGAGTGCTATTTTTAATAAGCAGAAAGTAGGAGCAAGCCGAATAGGAGGAGAAATACCATTCCAGAGAGTTGGAGCAGCTCTAGAAGAGTCTTGGAGCCGAGCCTGTGACGAGGTTATGAGTGAGGAAGACACATGCATAAAATATATGAAACGCATATATAATCCAACGAGAGGATTTTTATTGACATAAGTGGTCTGGTGACAGGGTTTCTTTAATGCGAATGCTTTGATCCTTGACAGCCTTTTTGACACAAACACATCTTCGCCAGGAAAGAAAATGGAATGGGAGGAGGACAATTAGGGAAATGTACAGTCCTGATTTGCAGGAAATTCACTTTTTAATATCTTGTTTCAGAAACTGACTTCAGGCAGCCTAATGAATGGAAAGCACGATGTGCGGAAGAAGGATGCAGCCAAAGAACAAAGCTCTGCAAGCAACAGTATTAAGGTAATTTTTTTTTAAAATACATTCCTATTTTACACAAGACTGCAGATTTTCTGAAAACAGACAATACCCTTCAAGTCAAATAAGTACAAAAAAAATGTTTTTTTTTTTTAGCAATGTGAAAACTTTTTTTTTCTTTTTAGTATGTGTAAAGCCCTTACCCCGCTTATTTTTGAATATAGTAAATTGAGCAGCATATTTTTTTTTGATACACAAATACAAAAGAGGTGAGAGGAAAGCTTCTAAAGGTTAAGAAATCCTTCTTCAACAGTTGTCATCTGAAAAAGCTGTCTTCATTGCAAGAGTTCCCCATTGTGAAAACATCAAAATGTTTGCTTTCGCATCACTTCCTATCTTGTAAACGTGATAATCAGAACAATGAGTTCAATTAAACTAGAGATGCACAATTGGCTGCTGTATATGTTACGTGAAAGTTCTTTTTAATAATTAAAGCGTATTTAATCCTTAACAATTAACTTCTCTATTTAATTTCAATATCTTATTGAAAGCATTTGTTTATTCTGTTTGAGAGGAATGAAAAGTACCTGTTGATCTTGCCAGAAATTCACCTGTTCTATGCAGTGCTATCTCAAGCACGGTGAGGTATTTCTGTGAACTGCAGAACACCTTTCTGTATGTAATCAAGAGAGAGAGAGGGGTTCTGTAATGTAAGCACACTCTAAATTAGGGTGACACCACTGCTCTTTCATAGATGTACTGAAGCAAGAATTACAGGAAGTGTTACATTTTTGTTCTCAGGTTAAATACACTTTTATGTACCTTTACACAGCCAGTTGGGCCCCGTGTTGAGAGAGCTTTGGGCTTCTGTTAGTGGCATCTGTTAAAGAGGCTTCTCAGATCATTCAGAATTATATATATTTCTGGCCTGCATTTACGTTTTTCATTTCCATATTCTAGTATCCCATCCACACAGCCCTTACTCTTATCATGTCAACTACAGGCTGCAATATTTCAACTGCTTTTTTGTAGGCTCATCAGATAGGTTAGCTATGTATCAGATAAGTTAGCTGTGTATGAAAATATCGCTCTTCTCAATTACATTAAATAATTTTTATAGGTTCGTAATGACAGGAAGCTGTGATTGTAGAATCTATTGCTTATTTTATGTACACTGACTGCTTGTTCATCACAGGTCAGTGGTTATCTCAATCTCATGGCAAACACCATAGATAATTTCACACACGGTATGGCTGTGGCGGGCAGTTTTCTGGTTAGTAGAAAGGTAAGTGCTGACATTTTTCTATTCTTCTGTTTTGACAATGTATAAAATTAACATCTGAAAAATATAATAAGGTAAAACTACAGCTTTAGTTACCTGGTATTGGGTTAGCATTTTGTTATGTTAGAAAATTCTTCTTTTTTTGTTCAATACTGATTGCTATTTTGGAGAAGAGGATGATTGTGTTGTCCTTTTATTAGCATTGTATACAGGCCAGTATTGTCCCCAGATTTTTTTTAATCTGGGTGGCAAGACAGCCTCTGTATTGTGACCCAACTTTTCAGTAATCACTCATAAACAGCCAGGTGGTTGCTGAAAAGATTTGGTTGGTGCACCCAGCTGTAAGGGCAACACGCTGTAGGCTTTTACTTCCAACTCAATGCTTAATCTGAAATGTGTCTGTTGCAAAGTGTCTGACTTTCTTGACTTCTTGGGCTAAACCCTGCCTATGTGCTATCCACAGTCCAATCCACATTCTGCTAGTTAGATAGTCCTCATTGGACAATGAAGTGAGAATTATTTTCCAATTTGATTGGCAGTCCATTCATTGAGTAGCGACACATTGTTTTAACCATTTGGTTTCAGGGAAGAAGTCATTATTATATGTCTTGCATTTGGTACTGTTTTACCCCAGGGCTAGATTGGTGTGCTCAGTAACTGGCTGTTATGTACTCCCTTTGCCAGCTGGGTCAATTTCATTTACAGACATTCTGATTAATAATATTGATTGTAGATTGAAGAAGGTTCTACATTTTTATTGATCAAAATGGGGTTTCTCACTACATTTTTACATTTATTTTACTATTGTTTGCAGGTTGGAATACTCACAACTGCAGCCATCTTGTTGCATGAGATTCCCCATGAGGTCAGTACTACTTTTATCAATTTGTTTTAAATGCCTAAAGAACCCTGTAGCCGTGTGGAAGAAGCTTTATAGTTACATGATTAATAGGCAAAAGTTAAATCTCTAATGCCATCCCTTTCCCATACACGCATATTACTATGGGACACGATGATGTAGAGAAGTCCTTCTCAACCTAGGTCTTCAAGGAACCCCTGCTATAATTACTATACCCACAACTCACAGTACATTAGTGTTGTGGTCACTGGGAAGAATACATCCTACATCGCTGGCCATTGGGAAGAATGTCACCCTTACAGATAGCCAAAAATATCATTGGTGGCTTTTAAACTGACCTGAGACGCTCTTGAGGAACCCTGGATGAGAAACACTGATGTAGATTTCTGCAAGAGAAACTTAATATTACAAATTAATATTTTATTCCTATTTAAACAGTACATATAAAAGAGTGTGACTGTAGACCACACGTTTCCTAATCCTCTTCACACTACTTTACAAGTTTCTATAAACACAGAACACATCAGTGAATTTGCAGGACTTTCCAGTAAGAAAAAACACATTGTCAACAAGTTTGTTGGCCATCTTTGTCTAACTGACTAATACAGAGAGTTGTGGTCTCATCCAGGAGGGAGTTGGGTGGTTATATCCTTCCCATGTCAATAAAGTGTGTGTGTGTGTGTGTGTGTGTGTGATCTGATCCTCTCCCATTCCGGTCCGTTAACTCTACAGTTAAACAGATCAATTACAAAATGGCATTAAATGTGCTTGGCACAAAGGTAGTGCTTTTAGCTCTTTTTCTGGTTTCCCTGTATGTGCCCAGTTAAACCAACAAAACCTGTACTTTTTTAGTGTGTCTGTTACCAACGTAATGGAATAATAAGGTGTTATATCCCCTGCCATGGCTGTCTGTGTTCCCACAAGGAAGGTTCATCTTCTCTGTTTATTCAGTTGACCATTGCCAGATGGATAGGAATGATGACAAATCCAGACTTTTACAGTTGTCACTGGAGTGACAGGGAGGGAAAGGTCAACAGCTGTCATAGAGGGGATTCTACTCTTTTTGGAAAGATATTTCTCGTTTATTCTTCTGAAAAGTGGCAGAAAATCTCCCCAATATGACTCTGACAGAAAACTAAAACTGACGGGGGTATTTAACCCTTTTTTATTCTATTAAAAACCAATATCAGGACAAAAATAGAACAAACATGAATGGCTCATTAAAACATAATATACCAAAAGCTGTTTTAGTTTTTTCCCTAGAATATTTTTAAATTGTTCCTAAACTGGTAAACAACAGGTGCAACACCCTTTAAGAAAAAAAAAAAGGGTGCAGCCCTGCCCCCTAATTCTTGGCCGCCTAGGCGGTCGAGAATGAATAGGAGCGCAAAGCCTCCTGGGATACCTACGTCAGGCATCTCGGGAGGCTCTTGGGCGCTCCTTGAATACATGCGCAGAAGGAGCCTTTTTGTGCAAAGAGAAAAATTTGCCAATCTCATGCATGCGCAGTGGGATCAGCAAATTTTTTTCATCCTACGTCACCCGATCTCGCACCTAATAATGAATTTACTTGCCATTCTTATCGTGCCTCATTTGCCCCTCTTTTTTTCTGTTACAGGTTGGAGATTTTGCCATTCTCCTCCGTGCTGGTTTTGACCGCTGGAGCGCTGCCAAAATGCAGCTGATGACAGCAATGGGGGGTATCCTAGGAGCTGGGTTTGCTGTGTGTGCTCAGTCACCCAAAGGAGCAGGTATGTGCACATATAAATGTGTGAGTAGCAGGTGACCAGGTGTATTATACCACACTTATCACTTTCATTATTGTTGTACCTGTAGGGGAAGCAGTAGCGTGGATTTTACCATTCACTTCTGGGGGATTTCTCTACATTGCATTGGTTACTGTATTACCGGATCTCCTAGCAGAAACAAACATGAGGTATGCATTGTCTTTTGAGATTTTTTTTTAAAAGGAAATCAGCTGCATTTCCCCAGTGATATATTGCTCATGACTTTTAAATTCCTGTTCAGTGCCGAAGTTAAAATTTTCCTTCCTTTGTTCCACGTTTCCCAATCATCAACATGCAGATAAAATGTAAATATAATCTTTCTGTTCCTTATCACATACCTAAATTTAGTCTTGCCATAAGTAGGTCTCTTGGCTCTCCACCCCATGTATGTAGATCATAGTTTGTAGCTGGAGCTGGCAGGGGCTGTACAAAGCTTCATGAAATCATAACAGCACCTTGCCTTAGTACATCTCTCATACTGAAGTACTGATGCAAGCAGTGTATTTTACTATGAGGGTTTTATGTAAAGTTAGTATAGAGGAGTGAGTGTTTTGGTATATAACGCCTATCTGCGATAGCTGAAAACACTGAAATCCAGAGAATGCAAGAGCTGTCAATACGACAGCCTAGTGACTGCCATCTTCACATAGGGGAGGGCAGGAGTGGAAGCCACGGTCTTTTTTTCTTGACACCCATACCGTATTTCAGGTTTTCAGAATCTGGCATTAGAAATGTTATCTTCAGAAAAGGTAATGGTTTCCTTTTACGTCCTGTCCTCAGTCAGGTTTGAGGGTGTAGTATACTGACAACTTTGCTACAGGAATTCGCTTGCAGATCTCTGAAAAAAACAAAAGGAATTTCCAGTAATTTTGGTGACTTTTGACTTACTAAACTTTTGTGCTGTTGGATATGTGGGGACCAGCTTTCCTTTTTCCTTAAATAGTGAAGGGAAATTGATAGAATGGTTTAAAGAAGAATACTGGCCCCCCATTAACATAAAGTGATGCAGTATTTTATCATAACTGCACCAGTCTTCTCCAATTATCTCTGCAAACACTTGGTCCTCCATCCTGCAGAAGAAAACCATCTGTTGCAGTTATATGTGATGGCGTAGCAACAATGCTGCAATGCTCCTAAATTTAGAGCAGAGTTGTCACTTTCATTGTAGGCTGTGTCTCCTTCCATTATTGGCATTAGCATTGCTGATTTACTAATCCCTGCAGTGTCTGGGAGTGGGAGTGTGTGAGACAGATTTATTATTATTAAACAGTACTTATATAGCACCAACGTATTTCACATTGCTGTACATTAAATAGGGGTTGCAGACAGATACATACAGACTCACATAAGGAGAAGAGGACCCTGCCCAGAAGAGCTTACAATCTAAGAGGTGGAGGAGGATTTAGCCTAGTTAGGGAAGGTAAAGGAAGCCGTTTGTTTAGTCTGCTTGTGTTGGCACTGCACTTGTCATATAAAGACACAGTTGTGGTGACAAATGCTGTATTCTGTAGTAGTGACAAAGATGGAGGCATGGGGCGAACTATACCATGCCCTGACTCCTTATTACCCTACCTTCTATTAACAGAACTGCCGCTCAGGCTCTCCTGCTGTGGATCCAAAAAGAATTATTGGACTGAATATTATATTTGTATTAACTGCACACAGTCTTCATACTGCAATCATTCACACACTTTTCATTCTGTTCATCCTGCTGGGTTGAAACTTTGCATTATGCGATACAGCTAGGGGTGCAGGGTCCCTATGTAAGCGCCACATGTATGTGGACTCTGAAAACAATAAATCTCTCTCTTTTTATTATTTAGACGGCAGGAAACAATGTCCAATAATGAGGTCAGATGAGGATGAATGTTGTACTCACTGGGATTTGAGTGAAGATTATAGGAGAAAGGGTTTAACAGAGAGAGAGAGGGTGGCAGATGAAATTTGTTATAGTTATATACAAGGTTTACACTTCCTGTTCAACCTAGTGTGACACTTGCTACAAAACAGGGGTGTCAAACTCTGCTAGGCAGGCCAAATCTGACCCTCAAGGTCCTTCTTTTTGGCGCCCCAAAGAGTTCAGAAAATGAACTACATCTGCCCCGCCCGCGTTACCACTTCACATCATCGTTTTCAATACATGCAATACATAGACAATATTTCTGTACATTATTCCTGTACACCCATCATGTGACACAGAGCCTAGGCAATGATCACATGGTGCCTGACGACCAGGAGCATTGTGTTTGTTTCATTTTATTTGAGACTGCATAGTGTAATATTTAGTGTCAGACAAACTTGTGATGTGAGACGATGAACAACACACAGCCTACATATATAAAAAAAAAAAAATTAGTCTTTTCAACCCTAGGGTGTGTGTAGGGGGGTTTGTTTTTGTTAATTATGGAAAGTAGTAAACTTCCTCAATTTTTTGGATGAGGTAGTAAACTTTCTCAATTTTTTCAAAAAAAATTTCAAGTTTGGCCCCCCGACTTGGTCTTAGTTTTTAATTTCGGCCCTTTGTGTATTTCAGTTTGACACCCCTGCCATAGAAGAACCTACACTGAGCCGGGTGTGCAGAGAAGTCAGATTATTACACATTCATTGTTTAAATTTTTTTGGGGCGAACTACTGTAAGGTTTTAATTCCCAAACGTCCCTATTGCACAGGGTGTCACTGGGACAGGAAATGATGGAATTTTTTTCTAATGGGTACCAAGAGACCAAAAAAAAACTTTACTAAGGGAAGTAGGGAAGGTTAGGAACGTTTGTCAGGATTTATTTCCCATTTAGTAGGGTGATTTACTAAAGGAATGTATTCTGTTCACTTACCCAGGTGAATTATCACCTTGTTATCACCACATTTACATTGAATCTGGTTATAATTCACTTTGCAAAGAATAGCCCATCACATGCATGGAAATCTAAAAAGATAAAAGGATTTTTGCTTGCACGTGATTGGATGGTTGAAGTCATGGGAGCTTCGTCTCATTTATTAATTTTAAAAAATAATCCTTTACAAAGCAATATATCAATTTGCTATGTGAACAATCTATATTGTTTTGATAAATCAACCCCAATGTGACTGAATAGCCTGCATCCTTGTCCTGGTGTCACATGGAATAAAATAGAGATTTAGGTCACAGGCAATAATAAAAAGACATTTGCCTATTGTATAAAATTATTTGGCTGGAGCTGTGGGGATGTTTTATTAGGTGTGTCCTTCGTTTCCATTGTTTGTCCACCTTCTGTCTACAATAAAATACTTACACCAAGCAAACAAGCTTAGGCCAGGCTAATAGCTGAATGCAGAGTTTATATGAATGCTCTTTTACCAGCCAAAAAAGGTGAACCTAAATTCAGCTTGTCACTAGTCCCAGGTATCATGACATACAATCCTATCCTGTGGTGGCCTTACATTTCCCCAGCACAGGAAACAACATAGAACCCACCCCCGGTATGCTGACTGGTCAGTGAAAGAGCAATGCTCCACTCATGAGGTCGTAGCCTGTGCCCTGCCCTCCTGTATATTCAGTGTTAGGTTACGTACATACATCAGATGATTCTCACCCAATAATAGCCTCAGGGCTGATATCGGACGAGAATCAGGTGCAAGTACAGCGCTCATCATCTGGACAACTGTCCTGGCAGATCAACGGACGAGGAATGATCATAATGAAAACGAAGGGTAGAGAGAGGGTGCCATCCCATCATTCTCCCCCCTCCATAGAGCAGAACAGTGCTGTATGTACAGAGCTCCTTCATGCATCGTGCAGTTGTTTGTGGTTGGAACGGATCGTGAAAGATCCTTTCTATTGACAATTATTGCACTTGTGTACCCAGCCTTAGACTGGCAACCTTCTGCAAAGCAGTACAGCCTTGAATGTTGCACTGAATGTCAGTGTAAAACTGTTTATAGTTATTTAAAATATATTTAATCATTTTTACTGCTTTTTATTGCAAAACACATTACAGAAATGCTGCAACACACAAATGTAAAGGAACCCAAAATCACACAGGGTTGTGATAGGGTAGTCATGGAGAGATCTCCAATCTTTAACCCCACTGCCATCCCCTCACTTACTATAGCAATGTCCAAACCAGAATTGTTTTTTTAAGCTGTGTGGAAAGAAATTGTAGGAAGGTGGCAGCCCCTGTGTTGTGACCCAACTCTTCATTAACCACCCAAGAACAGCCAGGTGGTTAGTGAAAAGTGCTGGGTGGTGCACCCAGCTAAAAGGGTCTGGGGAGAACAATACAGCCACAGGTGCAGGTCTCGCTCCAGACTTTTCGCCATTTACCGAAATCCAGTAGTTTTATGGTGTCATGTCATACACTAGTCACACATTTTTATTAAAACATGTAAAAGATACAATCTATCCTGCTCTTTCCTTCCTTCCCACGCGTTTCACCCCCTGTTGGGGCTTCGTGTTAGATGGGCTTATAGTTCTAAAGTGTTTTAAGTAAACAAAAGCCTAACTTCAGTTTTACTTTTTCACACTTTTTAAAGTGTAACAAAAAATACAAGCAGTAAAAACTTACTACAAAAGACTTTTGTATGTAGCCTGTGATAAAAAAAATACTTTCAACATTATGGCTAGTTTCTTTAAATTAGACACTGAGATGCAGACCTTGGCATGTCTTGGGGGTAGGGGTAAGTTTATTCCTGTGCACATGCATTGGAGTTGCATCACCCAAAGGCAACCAATTGAGATGACTGAAAATGGGAAACCTTAAAGAAGGTAATGCAAAGATGTAAATTACAAAATGAGAACACATGGGCGATGCTTTTTTGGAGGGAAAGTCCTGTAGACTTTACAGTGTTCTCCCCAGCCACTTTTACAGGTGCACCACCCAGCACTTTTTAGTAACTCCCTGGCTGTTTTTGGGTGGTTACTGTAAAGTTGGGTCACATTTCAGGTGCTGCCACCCGCCTACAGCTTCTTCCCGTCCTGCTTAAAAAAATTCTGTGGGCAATACTGCTTTAGTTACCCTTAAGGCAGTTTTAAGGGCAATGTTTTGGGGCTTTTGAGTTATGGTTTAAACTATATACATAAAGTCTAACCACTGGAAATACTGACTTTGTATGGTTTGTACCAAACGCATGTTTTGCACAGATTGTTCTTCATGTAAATGTGAATATTGTTAAAATAAATTCCATGTGATATGACATAACAAAATCATATACAGAATATTATTTGTACCAGTATTATTTACATACAGTTACCAGAAAGCAACATCTTCCATGTAATGTTCTATTGGGGCTCTGTGCATCGTATTTCTCTTTGCAATAACTTAGCCGGTCTCCCTTCCAGGACCATTACAAGTGAAATATATCACTGTCCAGATTGTTGTAAAGGGAAAGGAGTGAGACTTGATAAATGTGACAGAGGCACTGCCCTGTAATGGCTTGGTAAACCCTCCTAAATTGATTCTTAGATTTCTAATGTCACTTGTCTAAGTAAGCTTATTGTGCTTCCTTCCAGGAACTCCATGATCCAGGTGGCTCTGATAAGCTGCGGAATTGCCCTCATGACAGCCCTCTCATTAACGCTGGAATGATTGCGAGCCAGCCCATATCAAATTAAAAAGGACCTAGTACTGATGAATATTTTGTGGCACATGCTGTCTCCATCCAAATATGGTCCCTGGCCTGTGTGCACTAATGGTACCGTCATCTGCAGCACATACTCCACTTTATTCTGCATGGATCGCCACAAGAGGACCAGAACAGCAAAAGGGGCATTGTACATCTGTGCTTAGGTCACTTTATTTTTCAGAATCTTTTATTATTCCATGGAGATGTCAGGTGCTTGGCTTCTATACAATGCCTGTAGATACTCCAGCTCCATCTACCAGCTATTTTCTTAATGTGCCTTCTTTGCTTTTACTGTCTGTATGCGCATGTGCCTTTCTAAAGTTGGACACACATGCAGTTTTTTCAAAATTGGAAAAATTACTTGTGGTTACTGGGGAATTTTGAAGCTTAAAGAACCAATATGGTGATGAAATGTATACATTAATAATAATATATTTATATTACTTATATGCATATAAGATAATTTTGTGCATATAAGATATATATTTCAAAATGAAATTGGCGTGGCCCTGGTGACTGCTGTGGTGGCTTGGTAATCATATTACGAACAAACGGTTCTCGGGTTTTCAGCCTAACCAAAGCTTCTATGCATGTGTGACCATCTTAAAGGTTCCGTCAATCCAAAACATTTCTGATTTTTGGGTAGATGTGTGGGGTGGGTTTTAACTCTGGACACTCTATGCCACAGCTGTAATCTTATTCAACATTTTTTAAAATATTCAGTGTTGGATTAACTGCATATTGCTAAGCATGGAGGAGACACGTCAGAGCATTGATCAGCAAAACTGAAGTATTTATGCTTCAGATGTGGCAGAGTTTGGATCCATAAGAAAAAGATCTATGAATCCAGAAAGTGTTTCTACCCCACACGTTCTGCAATCAGTTTTGGGTGACACTGCACTTTACTTTTCTCTGTATGTTTCCTATCCATATTTCTATTTATGTTGCTGTCTTCATAGTGTGAATTATAAGTGCTGCAGCGAATGTTAGCGAGTACTGAATGGATGAGAAACCAGAGGGATGGTATTTTTATTATGTGTGTTTTTTTGTTTTTTTTTATTGTATACTGTTCGCACAAATCGGAGACTAACTTACTTGGTTAGTAACTGTTACAGATTTTATACACAGAACCACTGGTGACTTTATATTAACTCTTTATGTCTGTTTCTTGAAAAGCAATAATATCAGAAAAAGGGGGTGAGTTTTACGATTGCCAGTTTGGACATGGACGGTTCACACACAGGTCTTAAAGGGAATCTGTGGTTTTTGTCAAGTTAACTTTAAATTCACCCTAGCAACCAAAAAAAATGTGGCATGGTGTAACAACGATAATATCCTTGCCTTCAGCTGAATACTGGGTGAAGTGCATCTGCTTTTTTCCATCACTGCACACTAACAAGAACTTTGTGCTTTTTCAGCAGAACATCTGACATTGCTATCACTACCCAAAAATAAAAACCAGCCCTAACAGCTGGTACCATAGGTAAAGGATCTGTAAACATTTAGCTGTTTTACAGTACTATTGCCTGCGTCATAATAGCTGCAGCTGGTGTGAAAGGTGTCAATAATGTGACAGTCAGGAAAGCACAGAGGTGTGGAAGTTTCAGCTGTTCTAAAAGAAGCACCGAGGTATTGTCGGTGAGAAGAGTTAGGGATGAGCTGGGTTGCAGCATATCACTAAAATCATTTAGTGCATTTCTTTCTTGTGTCATACTATGGCAAAGTGAAGTTTGGGACTAAGGCTACGCACACACGTACGTATTATCGCCTAAGGGCTGGTACAGCGGCCGTCATACGTCGCTCATGGATCCGCCCTGGCAGATCCACGAAAGATGAACGACCACAATAGAAGTGAAGGGAGCAGAGCAGGGTACCGCTCACGCATTCTCCCCTCCTTTCACAAATTGTAAATGCAAAATGGTGATTTTTCTGATGACGACTCCTTTTTTTTAAAATCAGCCACATCATCCTTAGCTTGCAGAAATTAGGTAGAGATCCTAAATCTATAATTTCAGCCTTTTATTACAGGGTAATAAGTGAAAGCTGAAGTTTGTTTGCAATAAAAGAAACTTTTTTTTTGTTCTCCATAAGACAATGTTTCTGACCCTGAGATATGAGGATGACATAGAATTTAATTTGTAGGTAGAAGGAACTATTTTTGTTCTACCCATAAATCTGATTCTTCTTTTACCTCTATGAATGAGGTATTGAAATTGGCTGATTAGTAGTTTTGAATGCAATAGGAACATCAGGCACTTCATACCCATAATTGGATGTTGTAAACTTCATAAGCCCAGGAAAAAAGAAGAATTGCTACAATGAGTGGTCAGTATTTCAGGAACAAGCAAAGATCCCTTCACCCAGACACTACATTCTCATGAGCTTGTAATAAATTACAAACGCACACTTATTCACAGTATCACGTTCAGGGTATGAGGGTAGAATGGTCCTATTCTAACCTATATATTCAGGACTATTGTAATAGAAATGATTCAAAGGTCCTTTTCATAAAAAAAAGTATTTGAAAGAAAAAAAAAACAATTTACATCATACCAAGACAATTGCAGGTTTGGTAGCCGTTCTTGGTCTGTAATTGGGGAACAATTCTCATGTTAAAGGCATTATGTGCTAAAAACTTTTAGGAATTATTCATTATTTTTTTATTAATATTTTGTGGTGCAATCCCACTGTTTTTTTCTTTTTAACAGTATTTTACATTTTGTGTTGTAACTAAAATTCACAACTCCCCTTTTCCCAGGCATTTACTTTATATAAATATTGTCAGGTCTTTATAAAACCAAACTATGCGTCTCATGCAGACGGTATTCGATTCTTGCTGGCCTGTGACCTCTTATGCCCAGGTATATTGGATTCTTGTGTCCCCCACCACATGCTGAGGTTACTTCCATCATGGCCGTGTCCTGTATTCTTAGGTTTTCCCTCTCCACTTCTTTTATAGGCTTCCCCCTATTAGAATACCAGGTACCCCTGTGTGACCCTCCTTTTATGGTATATATATATTTGTGTGTATATATATGTATAGAGAGAGAAGGTTTTTATGAGTTGGAATAGATCTAATTTTGCATACCTCTTTATGAAAAACTATGTCGAGAGAAATTTATTAAATTCTTTATCTTTTGCATGAAATCTTATTAATAAAATCTTTCTATTTATTCAAGATACACAAATCGTTGTCTGACATTATTTATAAGTAGTTGTGTGTATTGACTGGACAATTGTTAAGCCATTTTAATGGACTAATCGATATCTGCAAGCTGAAGAATTCTGTTAAGCCAGGTTTGCACGTCCATGCTGGATGGGTTTGGTTTGCAAGAATGTGAATGATGAGAGCTCAACCCTTTTGAACATGTTTGGCACAAATTGGGATGGCAATTGTGAGGCAGGTTTATATTGTGTGTATGTGATCTCACAAATTGCTTAGTTGGTGAATAGTGGTTCCAACAGATAAACACCACAATGTTAGGGACATCCTTCCCAAAAGAATGGAGGTTCTTACAGCCATTGGGGAGGGGAGCTTGTCCAGGATGTTCCTATAGATGTGATGACCAGGTGTCCACAAACCTGACCATAAAGAATACATGTAAAAGAACATCAACTTGTGACGTGATTTTTAGCTGCAAATTTAGACATGAATTTCATACTGAATTAAAAGTGTATGTAAATGAATATTTGTCCCCTTTGGCCTGGTTTAGTAAACTTCTTCAAGTTTGGAAAAGGTAGACAATCATGTGAGAACCTGGATAATCCAGCACACATATCTAGTTCAGGGGGTGTCAAACTCTGGCCCCCAATGTCCTTTTTTTGGCCCCCAAAGGAATCTTAAGTATGAACTACAGCTGGCCCGCCGCTGCATTAAAATAGCACCGCTACAACAATTCCCAGCATCACTCGGGTCTATAGACCAGCGGGCTCTCTGCCTATGTGTGGCCCCCGCATTGGAATGTTTTATAGACGCAAATAATGACGGAAATTGTAGTAGCGGCGATATCTTAGAGAAGAGGGAGTTTTAGCTGGGGCCACTCATAAGATTTAGCTCCGCATTGGCCGCGTCTGGCATTTCCAGCACTCCCCCCTCAGCTGTACTTTTCCTTGTTACGCCAAGGCATGGACATGAATGGTTGGATTTGCCCATGCAAAAAGGTTACCATTGAAATTTAACCCAGAAGGCTGCAAATAGAGAAAGAGGCATAAGATTTTTTCTTAAACTTAAAAAAAAAAAAAAAAAAGTGTTATGCCTCCTTCTCTAATATAAGCTTGTTCCAGATTGAATGTGAAAAAAAAAAAAAAAAAAAAGTGTTATGCCTCCTTCTCTAATATAAGCTTGTTCCAGATTGAATGTGAAGCAAAACCTCTTTGTTTCCATATGAAAAGGTTTTATATCTAATGAGAAGGAAACATTTCCTCAATTTTTTCAATAAATTTCAAGGTTGGCCCACTAGAGGTCCCTCTAGTGGTGAAAATAGATTACTACTGCTTCTATTGATGTGCAGGTATGATGTGCTTGTGACTTGGCATCATAATTCAGTAGGGGGCTTTAAGAATATTGCAGAGGGCTGAACATACAACTACTTCATAGATTTCAGCTTAATATTTAATGATTGTGTACTGTACAAAAAGCCCAGATTTTCTTTCATTGTTTAAGATGTCAAAATTAAGTGTAACTTTGAACGTCACATTGGAATGATTGTGTTATGTTACATTGACCTGACCCCTGCACTCAATACAATATGTTATGTATTACATAGACCTGCCAACAGTGTTTATGTAGTTTCCAACTAATGTCAGCCTGTCCAGTAATAAACTCCAACAGTGGCTGCTGGTCTTTCTAAAGGGTCATATTCAGGGTCTCTGAGCTGCACAGGAAAGGTAGATTATTCTTCTCTTATTTAGCTTAGCTTAGCTTGTCCTTAGTATAATAAAAGGCATTTTTTTTATTTCTCATCACTTTCTGTCTATGACCATAGTCACCAGGACAAATGGAGAGTGAATCTCCTTAGCAGGGCCACAGACACCAAGCTGCAGTCTATTCACAGCAAAATGGTAAAATAATGAACTGATTCTGTCTGTCTGCATCTGGAAGATGTAAAATATTGATACCTAAAATTGTTTATGGAAAAAACCTTTGCATTCTAATAGGGCAACGCATAGAAAGACTGTCACATTCTGTTTTTTACCCTCACATTCTTTCCCTTTCTATGTACTTTATCTGTTTGTCTCTTTTCTACACTTTCTCCTCTCTTTTCTCTCCCTCTTCACTGACCTCTTTCACATTCAACTATCCTCTCTGTCCATTTTCTCTCTCGTATTCTCATCTCTCTGATCTCTTTTCTCTCTTTTACACTCTCTACCTTCTCTCTCAGCTCTCTTTTCTGTCCCTCTGCACTCTCTGCCCTTTTTGCCCTCTCTTCTGTACTCTTTTATTTCCAATCTCCTCTCTCTACTTGTTCTCTTCATCCTATCCTCCTTCTCACCTACTCTCTACTTTTCTCAGTCTCTATTTCTCCTATCCTCCCTCTACTCTCATTTCTCTCACTCTATCTTTCTTTTCTACTCTTTTCTTCTCCCTTCTACTCTCTTTATCCTCTCTCTTCATTCACTCCCCTCATTTATTCACTATGTATTCTCTCTTCTACTATTTGTTCTCTTCTCTCTTTACTCTCTTACTCTTTCTTCTTTTTCTTTTTTTTTCTCTTCATCTCCTCTATCCTCTTTCACTTTCAAGTATCCTCTCTGTCTCTTCCCTTCTCTATCTTGTAGTCTCACCTCTGTTCTCCCTCTACTCACATTTCTCTCCTCTCTCTTTCTACTCTGCTCTTCTCCCTTCTTCTCTTCCTCTCCATCCCTCTTTCTTTCCACCCCATCTCTCTTCTCTTCCCTTCCTCTCGATCTCTCTTCTCTTCCTCCCTCTTCTCTTCCTCCCTCTTCTCTTCCTCCCCATCCATCTTTCTTCCTCACCATCTCTCTTCTCTTCCCTTCCTCACCATCTCTCTCCTCCTCCTGCCCATCTCTCTCCTCCTCCTGCCCATCTCTCTTCTCCTCCTCCCCATCTCTCTTCTCCTCCTCCCCATCTCTCTTCTCCTCCTCCCCATCTCTCTTCCCTTCCTCCCCATCTCTCTTCCCTTCCTCCCCATCTCTCTTCCCTTCCTCCCCACATTTCTTCTACTCTGCCCCCCCCTCTCTTCTACACTACCCTCTCTCTATTCACCCCATCTCGCTCTTTGTCCCCATCTCCTAAACTCCCTTCTCTCTCTTTTTCACCCACTTTCCCTCTCCTCCCTCCATCTCTCAAACTTTTTTTATTTTACTTGTTTGGATTTTTGTTAACTTTTCTCATTAGCCTTTGTGTTTGTGTAATTGTAAATAGATTTGGTCGATATCATTAATTGCTGAGCCCCCTTCGGATTACAGGAGCCTAAGTGCCCCTATTAGAGATTTTATTGCTATGATTGATTTTCCAATACTTTCCAGCTTGCAGCGGAGGCTGTGCACATAGATCCCATTATGAAGTGTGACAGACTGGTGAGGATGGATAAACACCTGTGAATTGCATTTTATGGGCATGCTTTGCAATTTCCAGGCCGGGTGAAACCATAGATTGGCATCGATATTTACCAAGCGTCACATGTTGCTGAGTTGAATGGAATGGAGAGAACAATTCTAAGTTGAAATCAATTCTCATCTTTTATATTTGACTTTAAAGGGGGTTTCTGCTTCCTGAGTTGTCAGCCATTTAATACATTTTGTTTGAAGGACATAGCTCTGGCAGTGGCATATTTCATTTTTACTGGAAGTACATCCTTACCTATAGAAAGACCTGATTGAGTGTTGCAATGCAGCTAAAAACAATTATTGATGTGTAAAGTGAAGTGCTGCTCCTGCAGCTCTTTCATGCATCTGCTGATCTTCTGCTCTGATTTGCAGCAATGTTCCCTCTGATTACTGAATGGCTTTCTTAGGGGGGGGGGTTTGCTGTAGTTGACACCAGTGGTCCATACCCATGTAATGTGTGCTAACGCCCTCTATTGGTTATAGCCGGGACTGCAGACAGTGAAATACAGAGGGGAAAGCTAACAGCTTCCAGGTCTGAGCTCCATTTGGTGATGTTCCCTCCCCCATAGTGCTGGCATAATGCCAGCAGCAGATTGTATTCTAATGGGCACAGATAGGCAAATATTCCCCAAAGGTCCCCAAAATACAAATGTGCTCATGACAGATACTTTGCAAATGCTGGACCACAGTGGGAGAAGCTGGCCCTATACATCTGATAGTATGCATTACAGCCATATATAGTGCTCATATAGTGTCATTACAATAGATACTGGGAAATACCCCAGGTGTACAGGAAGTGCTACTGTGCAGAGTCCACACATACAGGATAAGAACAGATACCAAGAATTACCCCAGGGACAGGACAAGAGAAGCGGTACTGTGCAGGCTCCATACTTACAGAATAAGAATGGATACCAAGCATTACCCCCAGGGTACAGGACAAGAGAAGTGGTACTGTGCAGAGTCCATACATACAGAATAAGAACAGATGCTGAGAGTTACACCTGGGGTACAGGACAAGAGAAGTGGTACTGTGCAGAGTCCATACATATGGAATAAGAACAGATACTGAGAATTACCCCAACATACAGGACAAGAGAAGTGTTACTGTGCAGAGTCCATGCATACAGAATAAGAACAGATACTGAGAATTACACCCAGCACATGGAACAAGACATAAGGACAAATATGAAGAAGTACACCTGGGGTACAGGACAAGAGAAGTGGTACTGTGCAGAGTCAATTCATACAGAATAAGAATGGATACCAAGCATTACCTCCTGGGTACAGGACAAGAGAAGTGGCACTGTCCAGAGTCCATACATAGGTAAAAAGAACAAACTGCATACAGAACAAGGGAAGTATTGAAGCTGTAAGTCCATTTTAAGTGATTGTTTTATTTATCCACCACAATGCCCAGAACAGGACAGTATGAGGGCAGATTATTTATCATTTGTGACCCCATGCAATGTGCTGCTTTGGGGACACAAGGGACAGCGTCTCCATACATATGTACTCATACTTGGGGGTGGTGTGAAAAGCTTTAAATGATTCTTTATTATCAACCCAGAGCCAGCTGGGAGCTGAACAATGATGCAGAAACTTTTAAAAAGATAGAAAATATATAGGTGCCTGCAGGTGAAAATTTTACACATATATTTCATTGGAAAATGGCCATTTTTACAAGCAACATTTATTTTTTTCCTTTTTACTTGCTCAGTAAAGCATGAAGGATGCTTTATGGCGCAATGACAACGCAGCCCGGAGAAATGCCATCCCATACGCTGTGATAAAATAAGCCACTTACTTGGTCATTACAGGAGACCTCCATGCAGTGTAAAGTATCTGATACTGAACACAGAGAAAAGCAGCAGAGTTTGCCTACCAGGTCTTACATATTAAAATCAATCTAGGATCTGCTAATGAAATCCACGTATATATTAGTTATATATGTGAAAAAAAAATCAACATGGCTAAGTTCCTGCAGCAAGCTGACAACACTGTATGAAATTTTATACACTGTTGTCAGGTTTACCTAAATGTTCCCCTGCTGCACTACTTGATCTTTATAACTTGTAGTATTTGCACCCCTCCCATTCCAGCTACTTTTACCCCTTTCCTGCTATTTCATTGCAGCATTACCAACCCTCTATAGGAAGCCAGGTGCACACTGGATCTCCATTATCAGGTATTTTTAATTACTTGTAGGAGACATAACATTAGAAAACATGCATTTACAGAGAAACTGAGCTGAATTTGTTTGTAGATTTTGCTAACACATACACTAAATTGGGTGGGCTGAGTCAGCTGCTGGTTTTCCTTGTTTTGGTTCCTCCGACAATGAGATCTTTTTTACCATTCCTGATCCTATTTATGACCATCTGGGACTACTGTGTGTTCCAAATTCTCTGGATATATTCCTAATTTATAAAATACAAATCAAGAAGGAAGGGAGACCTCATAATGTCCACAACAAGGAGTGTGCAGACTCCAGAAACCCAATGCAGATATTTCACCAATGGAGTCCCTGATAGACATAAGTGACAATATAAGAATAACCTTGGAACCCCTCATCTGAAGGGTAACCACACAAGTGCATTTAAGGTCAAAGTCCACTTTAGAGTAGATCCAAAAAAAACATTTTTTTCTTTTTAAACATTTTTTTGGTTAGAATCATTACCAGTAAACAACTGACCCATCAAAGGATTTTCATTCTATTTACAGCGAGAGCTGAAACTTATTTGACTTGTCACAATGGTCAGCTGGACCAGAAAGAGAGAAGGAATTCCCCAGGTGGGAACGCACAGCCATAAAAACCTGATGGGGGGTCTGAGCCCTTCCCAGTCCATGACAAACTAAATCATTTTGGCTTTAGATAAACTTTAATAAATGTTGAGGATGGAATCTAAGCTTTGGCACAACAATGGTTTTGGTGAAGCTGCTGTTGTATTTATACCAGTTTTTATCATCCAGGGTTCTTTGGTTCCTTGAGCAATGAGTGCAGTATTGGGTTGAGTTCATTTATCCTGGTGACACCTTACTAAACACTAACACCTGTTGTCCATGTAAACAGCAAAGTGAGAAATGAACTTTGCAAGAACCAGCAAAGAACAGGCAAAGTAAGATGGAGTCTTTCTCCCAATGGCCACCAAAGTAAGGAGGGGTCTTCTGCCAATTACCTTCAACATAGGAAAGTGTGCTTCTCCCATTGTTCTTCCCCCAATGACTACCAGGATAAGAAGGTGTTCCTCTCCCAAGGACCACCAAACTAAAGAGGAATTATCCCCCAATGACAACCAAATAAGGAGGAGTTCTTCTCCCAATGACCGTTAAAGTAAGAATAGATTCCTTTTCTAATGGCCACCAAAGAAAGCAGGATTACTGTGACCACCAAAGTAATCTGTTCTTCTCCCAATGGCCACCATATTGAGATAGGGTTCTTCTCCCAATGGCCACCATATTGAGATAGGGTTCTTCTCTCAATGGCCACTATATTGAGATAGGGTTATTCTCCTAATAGCCACCATATTGAGAAAGGATTTCTCCCCCAAATGACCACTAAAGTAAGGAGAATGTTTACCATGAACCACCAAAGTAAAAAAGGGTCCTTCTCCCAATGACTACCACAGTAAGATAGAGTCCTTCTCCCAATGACCATTTAAGTAAGAATGTATTCCTCCTCCAATGACAACCAAAGAAATAAAGGATCCTTCTGCCAATGACTACCATAGTAAGATGGGGTTCTTCTCCCAATGACTACCATGGTAAGAAGGGGTTCTTCTCCCAATGACCAACTTAGTAAGATGGGGTTCTTCTCCCAATGACTATCATAGTAAATTGGGGTTCTTCCCCCAATGACTACCATAGTAACATGGGGTTCTTCCCCCAATGACTACCATAGTAACATGGAGTTCTTCTCTCATCGACCACAAAAGTAAGCAAGGAATTTCTCTCCCCATAACCACAAAAGTAAGAAGATTTTTTCCTTGGGACCTTTATAGTATGGATGGTTTCTTTTCCTAATGACCACAAAACACAGAATGGACTACAATTTTCTTTTTTCTTTGTTTTGGTTCATTTTTATTAGTTTTCCTTTATGTACAGAACAGGAGAGTGGTAAAAACTCTGGGTGCCTACTAATCACAATATTATCAAACTACCGATTTTCCTACTGTCCCACGAGGTGTAAATGTAACAATTAGCTGGGGTTCCCCCAGAACCTAACATTATTTCAAGGGTTCCTTTTTGGAAAGTCTGCTCTACATGGTGCATACGGTCCTAATTCCTTCCTTCCATGCTGCTTTTAATTCTTCATTTTTTAGGCTCAGCTCCACCATTGATTAACATATCATCACGCCGAAACAAATTAACCTCTTAATGGTTCCATTTGGCTGATACAGTTCACAGCTGGTCATGAATATCTCAGGATTGATTTTTGACTTCAAAATATAGAGCTCTGAGAGCAGACGTCTCTTCATCTGAATTCAGCACCCTGTCTGCTTCTCCTGGGACTTATTCAGCTTGATTACCTTGTAATGAGGCCCAGGGAAACCCAGCTGCTGTCAGGGTGAGACAACTGTGAGACACAGCTCCATCTGCCCTGGGAATGAATTATTTCGTAGCGAGACTTTGTAAACAGCGAGTGCTAAACGTGGGGACATCCCTTCCTGCTGTAATGTCAACATATGACACTGCCTGGCCCTCCCAAAGATGACTTCTGGTAAAATTAGATCCTGGAATAAGAATAACTGATACCCGAAAATAAGGGGAAGAGAAGACAACGAAGCCCATGGTGGTGTCAGACCAAAGGTTTTGTACTGTCAAACATTTTACTTTATAATTTATTGGTTAGTTAAATTTTAGAAAGAAATCTTTTTTTTCTGCAGGAATACAGTGCATGTTATTGTGGAATATTTCAAAAAGTTCCCCAACCATCAGAAAAGTTTTTATGTATTTGAAGTGGACCTCAAGCACATTTAATAAAAAAAGTGATGATGGGCAACCTTATTATAACAACACAAACTGTCTCTGCTGTATGAGATGTTTTATCCTGATTTTCAGGCAGTGTTAACCCTGACATTAAACAGGGGACTCAGAAATGGGGTGGCACCCAGATGGGGTATACAGGGTGCAAAGGCCCTGGTAATCAATGCAGCAATGGAAGCACTAGGCACTCCATGCTGGTGCCCCAGGTTCTCGTTTCATGAGGTGGGCGACCATAATGAGTACCTAGCCTGGCATCTCTTTCCTTCAGCATTGCTACCCCCAAAGTGACATGAATGGGGAGAACAGGAACTGGAGTAGGGACAGGCATATATTTGTGTATGCAATGTTTATGTGTGTTTATATTTGTGTATGGTGTGTTTGTGTGTGTGTGACTGTTTATAGTTGTGTATGCAATGTTTGTGTGTGTTTATATTTGTGTATGGTTTGTTTGTGTGTGTGTGACTGTTTATAGTTGGGTATGCATTGTGTGGGTTTATATTTGTGTATGCAATGTGTGTGTTTATAGTTGTGTATGCAATGTTTGTGTGTGTTTATATTTGTGTATGGTGTGTTTGTGTGTGTGTGTGTGACTGTTTATAGTTGGGTATGCAATGTGTGTGTTTATATTTGGGTATGCAATGTGTGTGTGTGTGTTTGAATTTGTGTATGCAGTGTGTGTGTTTAAAGTTTTGTATACATGTGTGTGTTGTGTATACAATGTGTGTCTTCCTAACTTTAGAGAACAGAAGACAAGTGTGTGAAAAAATGGGCATAGAAAAAGAGTTTTGCGGTTTGAAACAACATTTTGCATACAGTCCTTGTACCCATAACAATAGTGCCAAGTTAGTGATGGGGGGGGGGGGCAGAGACAATAGTACCTACAGAGGGTTGGAGGGAAAAATAGTGCCCACTATAGGCAGGGGAGAAACAGTGGTTCCTGCACAATGGGGAAACAATAATGCCCAGTGAAGTGTTGAGGAGAACGATAGTGCCTAAAGAAGGCTGGAGAGGAACAGTAGTGCCCAGAGGGTGATAGAGCTGAATAATAGTGCAGGGGGGGG
>NC_092866.1:52305388-52305687 GCF_032062135.1 Pyxicephalus adspersus | reverse complement strand
ATAGTGCCTAAAGAAGGCTGGAGAGGAACAGTAGTGCCCAGAGGGTGATAGAGCTGAATAATAGTGCAGGGGGGGGTAGAACCTTAGTGCTCAGGGGAGGGTGAAGGAGAACAAAAGTGCCCGGAGTGGGGTGGAGGAGAGCAATAGTGCACAGAGGGGTATAAAGCAGAACAATAGTGCCCAGAGGATGGTGAAGATGTACAATTGTGCCCAGTGGAGGAGACCTATGGTGCCCAGTGCATGGTGGAGGAGAACCATAGTGCCCAGTGCAGGGTGGAGGAGACCCATAGTGCCCAGTG
>NC_092866.1:52294496-52304961 GCF_032062135.1 Pyxicephalus adspersus | reverse complement strand
GGAGACCCATAGTGCCCAGTGCAGGGTGGAGGAGACCCATAGTGCCCAGTGCAGGGTGGAGGAGACCCATAGTGACCAGTGCAGGGTGGAGGGTGGTGGGTGGTGGCCCAGTGACCTGGTGATCTGTTCAATAGGCACAAAACCCATGACACATGGAGGAGCCTTGAATGCAGGTGCAAGTTTTTCTGATACACAGCGACAGACCCCAATAAGATACTCAACACAAAAGCCAAATCCCTATGTTATACAGACAGGACTGTGCTGTGTTTATAAATCTCCAGACTTGATGGACACTGATCAGCACCTTTTCTAACCATGCCTGGGGTTCAGCTTTAAATCACATTGCAGTCCTTGGGATGGATAGAACAAATCTATATCCCAGCTAATCATACTCTTTTCTTTGTCTGAATTTAGCAACATATGAATTAGTTCCACGGGTGATGTGATCACTGTCATATTTATAAACACGCCACAAGGCGTACTTGGCAGAGATCTGCATAATGTTGTGTCTCCGACATTTCACAATTGTCACATTTAGGATAGCTTAGAAGGAGCGATATGGAGCAGTGATAAGGAAAGGGAAGGATTGCCAGAGTCACATGATCTTTACAGGTCATTATGATATAAATCAATTTCATATATTCTTCCAGAAATAGATTCCCAGGTATTGCACAAGGAATAACCTGTTGTACATATATCAATACAACAGAAAGTCGGCAGTGCTGGGACACTACTTAGCTACGCGTTTTGGTCCATCAGCCAATGGAATGGCAGCATCAGCTGGCTATGAACCCTAATAACCAGCCCGCAGATAATGTTAATATTGCCAACCAATGGGCATATCTGATTTGTTCTATATTCAAGCTGGAATACCAGCTGGAATCGTAAATAAAACCTGGGCAGATTCACCCATCACTTTCCACTAGCAGCAGCAGCATGGGCAGAGGTCCAGGTAAATATTTAATGTAACTTTTACTGGGAACGTTTTTTTTTTTTCCCAGATAAAATAATCATTTTAAACATTAAACCTCAGTGTTCCAAACATCTTTCTTCCAAGAGCATTTGTTGCAGGCCTGGAGTGGCAGTCTGGCCCCTAGGCAATTGCCAGAAGTAATCATGTGACCATATGTAACCAGTCATGTGGCAGAATCCACATACACTCGGTAAGGGTGTATGGGGCTCATAAGATGAATTGGGGGAATAGGGGTGGGGGTGTGTTTAGAAACCTTTCATTTCTTGATCCAAATGTACTAAAATTTTCACATAAAATAATTTTTATTTGCATCTGTGATTAATTTGGTGTCAGCCCCCTGCAATTCCCCTTACAGAACACTCATACTTGGAGGGGGAACACCGTGGACCAATCAGACGTGCTACATGCACATTTACCAACAATGAGGGGGAGAGAAGAAATAGGTGAACCAATCAGCTTGCTGCTGCTTGGGATTATCCAATCACAGGGCAGGGAAGTGACCAAACTAAACTGCAGTGGAGAAAAGTTTGGTCGCCGGTGTGGCAATACCGAAAAACAAAAACAGAGCAACCAATCATTCGCCTGCCTTTTTTTTTTTTAATCCCTAATTTTTTTTAATAAATATTCTCCACCTAAGAACGCGTGCTGTGATTGGCTCACCTACGTGCCACAACCACTCCCTCCGCAGCAACAAGCAAACCTTCAGGCCTGACCCACGGCGACCGTCCACACCTATTTGTTGCGATTCGTCTCATTCCTTTTTTTTAAAGGAATCCTCACCACCGCCCACGCACACTGCAGTCCCAAACCCGTCACGCGCTTTACATTATGCCACGGCGTGGAATCGATTTGAATGCCCAATAAGGCGTTGCGTTCCTTGCTGTGTACATTGTGCCACTGACAATATTTGATATGCAAACCGTGTCAGAAATGATCTCGCCTCAAGCCGCGGATAGACAATTCTTTTTTTTTTTGCTGGCGCGTTTCGACAAAAAAAAACACAAAAGGACGGCGGCGTCCCAAATTCCTCCATCCAGCTTGCCCGCCATTCCCTTCATCTCTATGTCACTTTTTTTTTCTATTTCTCTGTCATGAGCTTAGTTTCCACAGCGACCAAAGCGAAGCATTTAACAAACCACCCTCTCAATTTCTGTGACCGAAAAAAAAAAAAAAAAAGAACAATAAAAGAAAACATGAAAAGAAAAAAAAACGTTGGCTAGTTGGCGTCTGTGAATTCCACGCAGACGTGACAGAAAATGTGTCTGGTACATGGCGTCCCCCTGTTTTTATGATGACTGTTTTTTGGGGGTCACAGTTTATGATTTCATACAATGTTTGTCAATCTTCCATCATCCTCATCATGTGTGCCACGGTGACGCCATCTATGAACCTGAGCGACCTGCGGTGCGGCGCGCTTAGAATGGCGTTGCTGCGTTTGCTGGCTGTTCAAAGGGTTAAAGACGATGAACCTTCGCACAGCTCCCGGCTAGTGACGGTGTGACAATCCATAGACACAACACCCTGCGAGCTCTCCAGGGTTGACGCTGATTGACGGATGAGGAATACAGCAGCTGAATACGCTGACAGCGCTGTCACAGTGTCACCAACCTGCTACACACACTTACCCCCCCCCCCCCAACCCATCCCCCGGCATCCTGGGCTCTGCCATGGGGACAGATGGTATTCTTACATCTCCGCCTCTCTATGTGGGGACTAATACACCGTATGGGGGGAGGAATGAGTTCCCCCCACCACCAATCCCAGACATCATGTTTAATCATGAATCAAAATTTAGGTTTCCTAGACCAAGAGAGAGAGAGACCTGGATGGATGACAGAGGAAACCATACAACACATATTATGAGGGGGCTCCGACCACATATCAGATGTGCACACAGCAGCCAATCAGGATTCAGCTCTTCATTGCTATTTATATATATATATATATATATATATATATATATATAAAGGTTTTATTGTATACATTTATCAGATAACAGCAAGCAGCCAATCATTCATTTATCTCCCTCTCTCTCTTTACACACACATATATATATATATATATATATATATTGTAGATATATTAAAAACAATATTATTTATTACAAAAAAATTGTTTCATATTTATCTATCTCTCTCTATATATATGTATATATTTATAGAGAGCTAAAACCTCATTGGCTGTAGTTCTCTGCACATATCTGATAAATAAATGAGTATGTATGACATATATATTGCATTGTTTTATATTATGCACCTTTATCAGACGTGTGCACAGAGCTGGGAACCAATAAATATTTTCAAATTTTATAATTGTATTAATATATATATTTATTATATACTGTATACATTATATTAGATTGTTTTATATTGTATACAATGATCAGATATGTACAGCGACAAACAACAGCCAACAAGCCTTATTTATATTTTACTCTATATAACACATATTTGGATTTTATTGGATTGTTTTATATTGCACATTGATCAGTTATGTACACAGAGGGCACAACCCATAAAGATTAATCTTACCTATCTATCTATCTATCTATCTATCTATCTATCTATCTATCTATCTATCTATCTATCTATCTATCTATCATTCTATCTATCTATCTATATTTCTATCTATCTATCTATCTATCTATCTATCTATCTATCTATCTATCTATCTATCATTCTATCTATCTATCTATCCATCTATTTAATGTACAACGCTGCGTAATATGTTGGCGCTTTATAAATCCTGTTTAATAATGATTTAATATCTATCTATCTATCTATCTATCCATCCATTCATTCATCCATCCAATATAAAACAATGTAATAGGTATATGTGTTATATATAATATATAAAAAGCTGAATTCTCATTGGCTGCTTTTTCTCTCTGCATATATCTGATAACTGTATGAAATATAAAACAATGTAATGTCATATACGTATTAGTTATAAATATTATATATTATTGAATCCTTTTAGGTTGCTTACTCTGCATGTGTCTGACAATTGTATATAATATAAAACAATTTCATATTTATGTGTTATATTTAATTGTGTGTGAAGCTGAATCCTCTTTGGTTGCTATCTGTTGCTGCACATATCTGATAGAGATATGAAATATCAAGCAATATGATGTCATATACATATATATTTGTTATATATAATATAAAGCTGAACAAGTTGTATGATGTAAGACTGAACAAAGCTGAATCCCCATTGGTTCCTTACTGTGCCTATAGCTGGTGTGTTATTGCATTGTGTCCATGTGTGTAATATATCATTGTTACATACACAAACATAACGCACAATACAATGATACACACCATGTAATATTATATACAAAGTGTGTTTCTCAGCCATGGTTCCTCCAGAGGTTGGTTGGGGTTCTTGGAGTAATAATGAATTTTTTGCCCGTCAGATCAATTGTGGATCTTTTCTGTAAGAGTGACATTCATCCCACCGACCAGCAATTGTAAGAGACATTTATCCCCCTGACCACCATACTAATATACTGTGAGCTGAGAATATAGTGATTATAGAAGGGGTTCCCTGTAGACCGGAAAGGTATTCCCCTTATTCCCCAAATCCCAGACAGATCCCCGGTCCATACATGTGACAAATACCAGATCCCGCTCCATACATGTGACAAATAACAGATCGCCCATCCATACGTGACATATGACAGATCCCCGCTCCATACATGTGACAAATTACAGATCCCGCTCCATACATGTGATAAATGACAGATCCTGCTCCATACATGTGACTTATGACAGATCCCCCTCCATACATGTGACTTATGACAGATCCCCCTCCATACATGAGACTTATGACAGATCCCCGCTCCATACATGAGACTTATGACAGATCCCCGCTCCATACATGTTACAAATGACAGATCCCGCTCCATACATGTTACAAATGACAGATCCCGCTCCATACATGTGAAGAAAGAAAGATCCCGCTCCATACATATGACAAATGACAGATCCCGCTCCATACATGTGGCATGTGACAGATCTCCTCTTCATACATGTGACTTATGACAGATCCCTGGCCCATACATGTGACAAATGACAGATCTCCGTTCCATACATGTGACATATGACAGATCTCCCCTCCATACATGTGAATTATGACAGATCCTGCTCCTTACATGTGACATTTGACAGATGATCACTTCATGCAAATGACAGATCTCTGCTCCATACATGTGACAGATCCCTGGCCCATACATGTGACATATGACAGATCCCGCTCCATACATGTGACTTATGACAGATCCCGCTCCATACATGTGGCATGTGACAGATCCCGCTCATACATGTGACATTTGACAGATCACCGCTTCATGCAAATGACAGATGACAGATCTCTGCTCCATACATGTGACAGATCCCTGGCCCATACATGTGACTTATGACAGATCCCGTTCCATACATGTGGCATGTGACAGATCCCGCTCATACATGTGGCATGTGACAGATCTCCGCTCCATACATGTGACAAATGACAGATCCCGCTCCATACATATGAAAGATGACAGATCCCTGCTCCATACACATGACAAATGACAGATCCCGCTCCATACATGTGAAAGATGACAGATCCCCGCTCCATACATGTGACAAATGACAGATCCCGCTCCATACATGTGGCATGTGACAGATCTCCGCTCTATACATGTGAAAGATGACAGACCCCCGCTTCATACATGTGACAAATGACAGATTCCCGCTCCATACATGTGGCATGTGACAGATCTCCCCTCCATACATGTGACATGTGACAGATCCCCGCTTCATACATGTGACATATGACAGATCTCCCCTCCATACATGTGGCATGTGATAGATCCCGCTCCATACTTGTGACTTATGACAGATACCTGGCCCATACATGTGAAATATGACAGATCCCCGCTTCATACATGTGACATATGACAGATCTCCGCTCCATACATGTGGCATGTGACAGATCCCATGTGACAGATCCCTGGCCCATACATGTGAAATATGACAGATCCCCGCTTCATACATATGACAGATCCCTGGCCCATACATGTAACATGTGACAGATCCCGGTCAGTACATGTGAGGTGTGACAGTTGTTCATACATGGGGGCTTATTCGTTTTTGCCTGGTGGTCCTGCCAATACCACACTTCCTGTTCCTGTGTATCTATGGAGGGAGCCATGGTTATCACCCAGACTCCAAACATGTCTGCCAATTACATAGGGGGATAGGTGGGTTTTGTAGTTCACAGAAGAAAGTCCCTTGTCACATTTATAGTCCCCTAGGAAGATCGCATTGTGTATGGGCTGAGTCAGATCACATCGTCCAGTACAGGGATATATTGGGGAATCTGGCCGATCGTCCAGTACAGGGATATACATGGGGATCCTCCGGGATATTTGGGCTCAGCCTCATAGGGCGGGTGTGGGTTTTGCTGCGGACAGAGCTCGGTGCGGTTGGACAGGTGGACACTATCCATGTTGCAGGGCTCGGCTGGTCCCGCCCTCTCCTAGCCCCGCCCCGTGCTGGCTCCTCCCCCGGCCTCCCATTCCTCCTCCATCCTCAGCGGGCGGCGGATCTGCGGGCTGAGGCTGAGGCCGGTGCCCGGGCTGTGTGCTCGCCCCCTCCGGTGTGATGAGGCTGCTGGCCGGTGCCGGTCTGTGCCTCGCCCTGGCAGCTCTCGCCCTCCTGGCGGTGGCCCTCAGCACCGATCACTGGTATGAGACGGACGCCCGGAGACACCGGGACCGGTGCAGGAAGCCTGGGGGGAAGAGGAACGATCCGGGGTACATGTACACCCCGGGACAGCACCTACCCCTCCGAGGGGGGCAATCACGGACCCGGACCGCCCGCGGGGGGGAGCCGCTGCTCCGAGGGGTCCGCCTGATCTCCAGGGCGGGGGAACCAGAGGGGTCACACCGGGATTACCGGCACCGGGACGCCGCCTCTCCCCGCCCCTACCTGGCCCTGGACAGCCACTGCACCCGCCGCTTCAACTCCACCGTGTCCGGACTGTGGAGGAAATGTCACCGGGAGGGCTTCGACAAGGACACTGAGGAGCTCATCGTGAAAGGTACCGGGGGAGGATGGGGGCATCTATAGACTACCGGGGTATAAGGAGCGTAAATAGCTTCAATTGGCACCGATAGGGGGCATCGACGGGGGGGAGGGCATTGGGGGATTTATAGACTGGGACTGGGGAATAGGGGGCATCTATAGACTGGCATTGCGGGATAGGGGGCATCCATAGACTGGCATTGGGGAATAGGGGGCATCCATAGACTGGCATTGGGGCATAGGGGGCATCCATGAGCTGCCATTGGGGTATAGGGGGCATCCATAGCCTGGCATTGGGCAATAGGGGGCATCCATAGACTGGCATTGGGGTATAGGGGAGGGGGCATCTATAGAGTGGCACTGGGGAATAGGGGGCATCTATAGACTGGCATTGGGGAATAGGGGGCATCTATAGACTGGCATTGGGGTATAGGGGGCATCCATAGACTGGCATTGGGGAATAGGGGGCATCTAAAAACTGGCACTGGGGAATAGGGGTCCTCTAAAGACTGGCAACGGGGAATAGGGGGCATCTATAGACTGGCACTGGGGAATAGGGGTCTTCTAAAGACTGGCAATGGGGAATAGGGGGCATCTATAGACTGTCATTGGGGAATAGGGGGCATCTATTAACTGGCACTGGGGAATAGGGGGCATCTATAGCCTGGGACTGGGATTATTGATGTATTTGGATTGTGTACCAGGGAGCATCTATAGGTTATTTTGATGGCATCAGGGAACAGGGCAGTCCTCCTATAGGGAATCCATTGATGGGAGAATAAGGTGACCCCCTATAGTGCACACTGGGATGCGCTGATTTCAGGGAATTTGGGGTCCAGTGATGAAGCAGGGTGGCATATTTTGCCCTTGGGCAATAGGGATCCCGTCCATGGTACATATTGACAGATAAAGAGCATTCATGGTTCAACTATTCAATTGTTTCTTGGATTCTCCATGTTGTAGGGATTAAGGAATTTTCTATAATACTTCCAGTGGGAGCAATATGTCCTATTGTCACCTATGGGACATCTAGGTCTGGGTTGTCTTCTGGGGGCAGAGGTTCCTTCCATATGGTGGTCTCTTAGGGCCATGTGTTCCTTCCCTTATCTTCTGGGTCCACCTTTACAGTACCTTTATATGATGTGTAAGATCATTCAAATTGTTTGTGTTGGGACGGGGCATCTTTGTTGGCTAAGACGACCATTGGGTATAATAGAGCATGCTGCCTTACAGGGGGTATGGGGTCCAGATAAATCTATATTGGCCCCAGGGAGCAGAATGTCCAGCTGTAAATATATAAGGGAGCAGAAGGTCCAACTGTATATATATTAGGGTGCAGAAAGTCCAGCTGTATATATATTAGGGTGCAGAAAGTCCAGCTGTATATATATTAGGGTGCAGAAAGTCCAGCTGTATATATATATATATATGTATGTGTATTATGGAGCTATGTATGTGTATTATGGAGCAGAAAATCCAGGTATGTGTATATTGGCCTCCAGGTATTAGACAATCCGTGGGGTAGAAGCTTCAGGGTGCTATATAGAAGGTATATGATATGAAGGATATGAAGTCTATGAGTGGAGAGGTTCATTGTTGGTCTACAGCCTTCTGGTGTCTCATGGTTGCTTATATATGATATGCAGGAAGTGCCGAGTTACCTGGTACCAGTTTGTTGAAATGGGGACATCTATACCGAGTCATACAATGGGTTCATAGAGGATGTCCCCCTGCACCATGTACATTATCACGTGTTCTGGGCCTTGTACAACCCTTTTCCAATACACAGAGCCCTGATATATATAAATATCTCCCCTCATCTACACTGCATGCCGGGATACACCAGAGACTGCTACAGATTCACCTAAATAATGAATGCTGGGATTTACCATCAGAGATCCCCATCCAAACCAGCACTGGACACAAGCCTATGGCCATTTGTCTAGGTCATGACCATTTTTGTGGAGTGGCGGGTGTTGAATCTGAGACAATATAAATGCTAATGGATCGTCTTCCATTAGGACATCTTGTAGGACATGGCCGATGCTTCGAGAGATTGCCCTCAGGATGTTGCACCTTTTGAAATGAATGAGAATGTCACGTTCAATCTGGGACAGAAAGGGCATTTGGCCAATATACAGGATTAGTTGTGGAGTAATCATGGAGATGATGAACAGGAAGGTGTGAATGGTTCATAATGTGACAATATATGAACATTGTCATTATCACAGGAGGACGTCTTTAATGTGCGGGGGGTCTAAGGGGTGCAAAATAATGGGGGATTCAGGTCTATAGGAGTTGCAGTCCCTTCCTGGTGTATTGGAGTCTTGCTAGCTACAAATGATACATTTTAACCATTTCAGTGTGATTGTAACATTTAGATATATTTGTATTGTATTGCAGGATTGAATCTGGAATGTTGGATTTACACTGTGTTTGCTGTGTTTATTCCTGACCTATGAAACCCTGGTATTCAATCCAAGAATTCCAGCCATGAATATAATAACAACATTGTCTTTGTAGGCAGCTATTCAAAATAACACAACAAAGTTAATTTTGTGTACCAGATCCATAAATAGGGGAGGGCGATTTTCTCCAGAATTTGTTTGCCTCAAGGTTTTTCTCCCTTAGGAGAATGGCCGTGTGGTTTTCCAGATTTAGGTCATTCTTTTATAACAAAAGCTCAAATCACACGTGAATATTCTGAGTGTATTACAGGCCAAACAACTGTTTTACTCCCCCTCCTCATCCACAGACAAACAGACACACGGGCGCACGCAATCCACAATCCACCCCCAGCTTCATCATTCACTTAGGAATACATTGAAAACAACCGGAAAGCCGCACTCCTTGAGATCTCACTGACATACAGGCATGGTGACATCCATTTCTCAGCCCCTTAATGAGGTGATATTTTAGGAGGTGGTCAGAGTGACAAGGAGAGAGGAAGGGAAATGTACAGTTTGGTAATGGTATAGTCAATGCAGCCCCTGTGTCATCCACTGAGAAATGATTGTTTTATGATGGAATGAGCACTTAGAATTCCAGGGATGCAGATTTTCTGCTAGTTCTCATTTCAGAGCAATAGCAGGGGATCTGGCATGGACATCAATACCCCTTCAGAAGGATTGTAAGTTCAAGAATGAGGGTTTTAGAATAAGGGGATATATGTTTCTAGAAAGGTGTTGCAGAAGAAAATATTTGATAATACATAATGGGATTTTCAATGCAAGAAATAAAATTAGTTTACCTACCACCAATGCCACAATTGCATTGTGTAGGACATGTGGTGTCCAATTCTAAACAGAGGGCTAAGCAAAGAAACATTCATGATTGATTTCAAATGTACCCATCAGAGCTGCTGTCCATGGTGCTGAACATGAAGAATATACTACACATAGCTGTCCATGGTGCTGAACAT
>NC_092866.1:52251504-52291984 GCF_032062135.1 Pyxicephalus adspersus | reverse complement strand
CACATAGATGTCTATGGTGCTAAATATGAAGAATACACTGCACATAGATGTCTATGGTGCTAAATATGAAGAATACACTACACATAGAGGTCTATGGTGCTAAATATGAAGGATACACTGCATATAGAGGTCTATAGTGCTAACTATGAAGAATATGTCACCTGTGTAGGTTGTTGAGCTGACCACTAAGATTTTACTACTCATGGCTGTCCATGGTACTGTCTATGAGGAATGCACTACTCATAGCTGTCCATAGTGATAACCATGAAGAACACACAACCGTTAGGTTGGCGCTGCCATGAAAATTGCATTAGCGATAGCTGTCCATGACACTAACCATGAAGAATACACTACTCAAAGGTGTCCATTCTAGTGACCACAAATATTATTCTACCCATGGGTGTCCATGGCATTGGACATGAAGAATACACTACACATCCATGGTGCCAAACATGAAGACTACGCTACACAGCGGTCTGTGGTGCTGACCATAAAGAACACACTACCCATAGCTTTCCGTGATGGTAAACATGAGGAATACATAGCCCATAGCTATCCATGGTGATGACTATGAAGCATGCTCTTTACTTAAGTGTCCATGGTGCAAATATGAAGAATACACTACATATAGCTGTACATGGTCCTGAATATTTAGACTACACAACACATATAGGTATCTATGGTGTTGTACATGAAGAATACAATACACATAGCTGTCCATGTGGTTGAACATGACTAATACACGACACATAGCTGTCCGTGAAGAATACCCCATCCACAGGTGTCCATGGTGCTGACCATAAAGGACACGCTACTCATACCTGCCCATGGTGCTGAACATGACAAATACATTACATATAGCTGTCCATGGCACCTAACCATGGAGATTGCATTACCCATAGCTGTCCATGGCACTATCTATGAGGACTAATTTACCCATAGGTGTCAATTCTGCTAACCACATAGAATATTCTGCCCATAGGTGTCAATGACACTGCATATATCTGTCCATGGTGCTGAACATAGAGAATACACTACCCATAGCTGTCAATGATGATGATCATGAAGACTACACCACACATAGTTGTCCAAAGTTCTGAACATAAATAATATACTATACATACTTGGTGGCCCGTGGTGATGACCATGAAAAATACACTTTCCATAAATGCCTATGGTACAGTGCTGGACATAGAATATTCTAAAGTTGATCTGAAAATGAACAGTAAATATAAAATAGTAGATTTTGGCACCAGGTTCCAAGTACTGGTATCTGTAAGTACTATATGAAAGCCTGGTCTGTGGTGCAGGACCATGGTGTAGTAGAGGTTTGTGTGCAAACAAGGGGTTAACTTTCCAGTGTTAAGATTATAGGCAGGGATAGGTTGACCGGGTGGAACAGTACACATAAATAGCATGGTGCCCATAGCTGTTCATGGTATTGAGGAAATACAATGCACTGTCCTTAGTGTTTATGTACTGCACATATTTGTCAATAAGTTATTAATATGAGCATTACAACATGTATTGGTGCCCCGGTGAATAGCACATTGGCTATGGGTGCCACTGGTGCTAAACATAAACCGTTCACTGCTTTCCATGGTGCGGAACATAAATGCCCATGGTAATGTACATGAACCCTGCACTGCATAAAGCTATCAAAAGCTGAGTATGAGAAATGCATTGTCCATAGCTGTCCGTGGTACTGAACATGAACAGTGTACTAACCATAGCTGGCCTTCGAACTATATATGAATGGTGCACTCCCTGCAGCTGTCCTCCATAATGAACATGAACAGTGCACTACCCAGAGTTGTCTATAGCTAATACATAACTAAACATGACCAAAACATTGCCACTAACTATCCATGGTACTGATAATGAACCGTGCACTACTTACAACTGAACACAAGTAATACATTATATATTGTTAGTAGAGCTAAGCCAACAGTACTTTGCATATAGGACTGAACAGACACAATGCAATGCCTATAACTGTCTACAACACATGAACAGTACATAGTCAACATATGTAGTACACAGGAATAGTAAACTGCCCATAACATTTAATAATTGTATTATTGATCATAGTTGAAAATATGAATGGTGTACTGTCCATAACTGCCCGTTGGGCTGAACATCACACTGCCCATAGCTGTCTATGGGATTGAACATGGACACTGCTCTGCCCATATCGGTCTATGGTACCAAACATGAATTGTACTGCCTATAGCTGTTTGTCTAACTGAATATAAACAGTTAAACAATACTTAACATATACAGAACATTGTGTTTTGTTATATTTGGAGCTAAACATGAACAATGCACCGCTCATAGCTGTCCATGGGACTGAACATGAACAATATACCGCTCATAGCTGTCCGTGGGACTGAGCATGGACAATGTACCGCTCAAAGCTGTCTATGGGATTGAACATGAACAATGCACCGCTCATAGCTGTCCAAAGGACTGAGCATGGACAATGTACCACTCATAGCTGTCCATAGGACAGATTATGAACAATGCACCGCTCTTAGCTGTCCATGGGACTGAATATGAACAATACATTACTTATAGATATCCACCAGAAGTGTTACATGTGAACAGTGCACTGCCCAATAGCTGTACAGGTCTGAAGATGCACAGCATATCATTCATAGGTGTCCATGGTGCAGAACATGAACAGTGCACTGCTCATAGCTGTCCACAGTCCTAGTGAACACTAACATCACACTATGTATAGCTGTGAGTGTTACTGAATATGAACATTGCATTGCCCATTGCTGTCCTTGGTCCTGAAACATAGAGGAGAGAGTTGGCAAAAAAGCCCAAGTGGTCAATCAAGCTGACTTTGTTTGTTTTGCTGGAGGGTTGCTATAATCATCCACTGTTCCTTCCATAAGGTTAGTTACTCTTGCAAGTTTGAGTTCATGATCTTGTTCTTAGCTTCATATTGAAAATGCCCATGCTTAGTAAATTCTGCTTAGGTGTCAGTAGTGTTGAGCATAAACATTACATTACGCATAGTCATCTATGGTGCTGAACAAGAACATTTCACTTCCCATAGGTGTCAATAGTACTGAACATGAATAATGAATGCCATAGCTGTCCATGCTAATGAACATGAATAATGCATATGAAAAGTACATACATTTTCTTTATTTGTCCACAATGCTCAAGGTGTAGCAGATCATAAAGATAAAATTCAACTGATCATTATAGTGAATGTTAACAGTCAGGATTGCCATGAAAGGGGGACTTCTGTATATATAGGGATATATATAGGGATTATGGCAGCACAATGTCCATTGGTGCTGCCTCTAACAGAATACTGTCCACAGCTACCCGCATGCTAAACATGTAGATCAGACCTTCCATAGAGCACTATTGTGATCAATACACCCAGCACTTTTCCTACAACAGTCCATTACAATGAATTCAATCACTTTTACCATCCCTTGCTATCCAAGATGCTGAATGTGACCAATCTACTGCCCATAGGTGTTCATGGTGCTGGAAATAATCAGTACAGCGTCTCAGGTGCTGAAACTGAACTGCAAGTACTTCCAGCATAAATGAACAATTCTAAGAAAGACATTGAGCAGCTAACCATAAATAAACACTGTATCTCAGACTGCAGTTTTATTTTTTTTCTCCAGATCTGTGTATTAACCTTAGGGAACGTAGCACCTTATTCAGAGCAGTGCAATGTGATGGTTACTTACCTGCCGTGAGTAATATGATTCACTTAACTGAGCTAAGTGTGTTCCTTGGGATAATTGCACTTTGTGCAAAGAAATTGTGTCCTTGACTGGAACAAAAAAGATGTGAATACATACAGGAGCGCAGCAACGCTTGTTAACTCTTTATATCTCTTTTCAGCAGATTTGCCATTTTTCTAAAAATATTCAAGGAGAACAAAAAGTAATGATTCAGATTTTTTTTTGCACTGCAACTGCATAATCCTTTACATGATTATTAATCAATATAGACAACAAACTTGTTCTGCTTTCTCATTGTGGGGGCTGTTTCGTGATTTAGTAAGTTTCATGCATCCCACTTGCTCACACCGGTGGCTGTGCTATTCAGCCCTTGTTTCATTAATTTTCATAAAAAATGTTGGAGTCGTTATCTGAGATGAGCCATGCTGAGTCAGACTGGCTGTGGTGTTATCAGAAATACCTATTCGGTGATATGCATATCTACAGCAAAAACCTCAGCTAACAACTAATCTGCCTCAGCATGGATGATTTCAGATTACCAACTTCTTTGGTACTCCCAGGGAGAATCCAGGATAAAGAAATATTGCCTAAAGACATGGATCTTGGTGTATATTGTGTGTTCCTTATTTCTTTAGATTTGTGCAGTAATTCGGCAAATATGTGCAGTTTCCTTCTTTAGGGAAGTTTTCTGTAATTCAGACTAGTCCCTGGTTTTGCTCCAGGATGACTGGTCTTGTTTTCTCCCCCTTGTAGTTGAAGGGGCTGCTAGGTCCCACCCACAGCTCTGCTCAGACTATATGCAAAAAAGGATCAAATAGTATATCTGCAGTGGCAAAAGTAAGTAAACCATGCTCTCCATATTCAGTGTGACCCCCTTGTACAGCATTAACTGCAACTAAACATTTGCAGTAACTGATGATCAATTCTGCAAATCAACTCCGAGGAACTTTAGCCATTTCCTCCATACAGAACAGCTTCCATTCTAGTTGTACTTCCCCACATTAACCGCTCGCTTTAGGTCATTCCACAACATTTCTATGGGATTAAGGTCAGGATTTGGAATGTTCTGAATTCGCCAAGTCACTTTAACTATTTTGGGTAGAACGACTTGTGTGTTGAGGATCATAGTCTTGCTGCGTGACCCAATGGGGCTGATCCAGCAAACCTGGAATAGATTTCTTCAAAGTCATTTGCTAGCAAAGGTTTTGAATCCTGGACCAGATCCATCCCAGGTTCGCTGGATCACCCAGTTTCACTGATGAAAGTGTATCCTCTCCAGTCTTGGAGAGCTTTCAAAAATCAGACCTCATTCAGTTTACAGACAGATGTCTTGTCATTTTTCTTTAGAATTCCCTGGTATTGTTCCGAATTCATTGTTCCATCAATGCTGGATGTTTGCAGGAATTGGTGAGCACAGTTAGCACATATGTCATGCTTACTTACATGTCTTGTATGTGCCACGGAGACTGGGAAATCCCTGCTCTGTACTGCCATTTTTTTTTCATTTATTGCCTGTGGATACCTTTAGGTTGTTCCAACTTTTTAAAAAAATCATTTAAAAATGTCAATAAAAATAATAACACTTCAGGTCACCACTCAGCTTCTACCTATAGCTCCTGGGATGTAGTGAAGCCAGACACTGTTCTATTAAAGGGCTGTTCAGCTGCAGTCCTTGCGGGCCACATATAGGACAGGATTTTTGTGAAAACATCATCATTTTCTTTTTTATCATATCATTTTCTGGCTCTTTAAACTAAATTTACTGCTGTCTGTCAGAGAAATACTAAAAATGTGTCTAAATCTGGATCCCCGAGGACTGGAGTTATAGATCTGTTATGTTACAAGGCTATAATAAAGAAAAGGTAACTTTTTTTTTTGCTTGCTCAGCTCATGCAAGAAAAGTTATAATTTGTTTCCCCTCTCCCATCTTTACTACTGTACACTTTTTTATTGTCTACCTGAGCCATACCATTTTACAAAATTGAGGCTGTCCTTTCAAAATTGCACTTGACATTATTTACATAATAAAGGATCTCATACCATATCCTTAGTAAATTTTCCAAAACCATTTTATGGTTGCCAATAGCTTTAATACTCAGGCATGTAAAAATGAGAAGCTGTGTTCTTTGCTGAGTATGTTTTATGCAGGAAACAAAAATCTCAACCGTTTTAAGGCAGTTAGATCTACGCCTATTCTGCAGTCTTCTGTGATATTAAATCTCAGCATTTAGTGGAGGGAATGGGCAGCGAATTGTTATTAAATGTGAACCCTGGAAGATTAGAGGTTATTATGGAGCATTCATAGGACAAAGGACAACACTAGATTTCTGCCATGAGTAAAGTATTTCTTTTCTCATTTAACAGAAGTTTATTGTAAAGGTTAAAATGGATTTTAAATTCCTTTTCAAGGTGCAGTTAGACTGTTCAAGCTTCTGGATGTAAAGTAACTCGCCCCCCCCCCCATCCACTTATACATAGTTGCTGTGATCTGATGGTCATTGGTTCCTTGTTAATTTAGATCCAGTCCTGCTTGTGCTTTAAAGCCTCATAGATTTCCATTGAGATGTCACATAGAAGTTTATGGGGCCATAAAGTGCAGGTGCACAGCATTGGATGTAAATAAATGGTGATTTACCATACAGAATGACTGCATAGTGTCTGAATGTGCAGCTATTCTTTAAAGTACACCTGTATGTGCCTATTGCATACAACAGTTGTCATAAGATGTTTTTTCTTACATTTAGTGCAAATCCCCCAGTACCAAATCCTTCCAAATTGCTATAGATGTTTTGACTTTCTTTAATACAAAAGACGTTTTGCTTGCATAGAAAAAAGGTTTTCTCGATCTTAAAGTTACTGGGATAGACCGCTGCTGGATAAAAAGCAGAACCTGTGAGCCGATAAGCCATGCTTCCTCTTCAAATCTCAAGGCTTATTTTACAATTTTGACTGAAGTAATTCTCAAACGTTTCACCACAGATTGCAGTTTATGCCCGCCGGTCATTGTGCTTGGGAATATATCTATCCATTGAAAAAATCAGATGATTTAGTCTTGGCACACATAAGGATTTGAAGTTGAAAATCAGGCTTTCCCATTGCATCCATCCATATTTATTGGTATGCTTTCCCCATAGATGTCTTTACAGGGTTTCCCAGCTATACAGGTAGGTGAGGCCTAATAGAAGTTTTCTATGAAGAATACATTTTATAAATATGGTCTGTTGTTTTCGGCTTTTCTATCTTAAAACTCTAGTTTAAAAAAAAAGTCACTGACCTGCAACAAGTATGGTGCCAAGTGTTATCAGCCACTCATTGTTATGTGGTTCCACTGTCTGCCATACCTAGGATCCTTCCACCGCCAGTAAATAATAAAGACCTGTGAACTCATGCAAGTATAGTTAAGACATCTGGTTTTATACAGGGGTTGTATGTGCTCTAATAGAGAGCAGGGTGAAAAAACTGGGTTTGGTGGAATTCCAAGGATGCATTTTCAGAAGCAAGTTGGGTTGGCAGTGGAAGACCCCATAATTCTCATGACAGGCATATTTTTAAATAGCTAAATAGATATTATTAAATAAAAATTCACAGCCTCTTGTACAGCACTTTTTTATTTAAATTATTGTATAATAATGAGTCCAAGTGAACCCGTTAACCTCTCCAATCATCTTTGTATCTACAAGCATTCCAAACTTAAGCCATAGGCCCACATGTGTTCAGTAGGCATACTGTTATTAATATTATTATCATTATTATTACTACACAGTATTAATTTAGTGCTGACATATTACGCAGCGCTGTATAAAGTCCATAGTTATGTCACTAGCTGTCTTTCAAAGGTGCTCACAATCTAATGTCCCTACCATAGTCATATGGTAATGTCTTTATGTATGGTAATACAGTCTAAGTATTACCTATATAAACCTAATTGCATGTTTTTGGAATGTGAAAGGAAATCGGAGTACCCGTGGGAAACCCACACAAACACGGGGAGAACCTGCAAACTCCATGCAGATAGTGTCTTGGCCGAGATTCAAACCTGGGACCCAGCACTGCAAAGGACAAAGAGCTAACCTCTGAGCCAACTGTGCTGCCCACTACAAATATATTCTAGATGAGATTTTGGAAGCCCATTGCAGTTCTTGCACCAGACCAGCCCTGTTTAGACAAGGTTTGCTGATTGTGAAGGAACTCAAATTATCAATACACAGCCCTGACCTCAACCCTATTTTGGAATGAATTAAAATAACATGGTGATTAGGTCATTATGCCTAATATTAATACTATATGACTCATTGGCACATATTCTGGTGAAGAACCCTTCCAAAAAGGGGGGGGGGGGGGCAATGCCACATGGTTTAGAAATGCAACATGTCCATATAGGTGTAATGGAAAGACATCAACAAGTTCTAACCTCCTAATATCAGTTTGTCACGCAAGAACTTTAATGTTGGGAACCCAACATGAGAACATTTAGCTGTCCCAGGTACAAAAACCATTACAAGCTATTTAGAACAACGGGGTATTTAAAAGAGGACACATCATAAGACTTTTTATTTAACAGAACATATATAAACTTTCAGAAATATTGTTTTCTTAATATTAGGCATTTCAGATGATTGCTAAAAGATGATTTATCACTGAGCTGACACACGCAATCAAATGCATACCAGTGTATGTTTCCTACCAATGAGAATTAATCCCTAATCCTTCATAATCCACTAACTGCTATCCTTTTTTGCCCTGGCTCCAGGATAAAGATAACTTGCAAGGATGCCAAATTTGTTCTCTGGCTCTTGTACGCGCCAGGCAACTCATTGGCCTTTTGGCAGAATCCAGATTATAATGCTTACAGAAGAGCGAACTAGGCTCAGTCTGTTTTGATAACTGTAGACATTTGGAGTTTCTTGCTAAAAGATTTGTGATATTTATGTGTGGAAGGCTTCACTATCCCTATCTTGATGTTCTGTCCTCCTTCAGTTTGGCTGCCCATCTTTATCTATAGCCAGTCTGTTGGATTATATATAACAACATTGCACAGACTTAGTGGACATCTGTACTGAATACATTGGACTTTTCTATTCACATTCTTCAATATTGTTCTCATACTACCTAAATCCAGAGGACTAAGGGTGGGAAAGTTTTGGTCATCAAATTGTGGCTAATTCTGTCAACGTTATTATGTTAAGTTTTATGTAAAGCACCTTTCAATCTTCTGTTGATCCATTGCCCAATTACTGCATACAGCAGCTTTTTTTTTCAACCTTTTCAACATGGGGAACCTTGAAATATCTTCCAGGTCTTCAGGGAACCCCTGCCATGATTACTATATCAATAGTTCACAGTTCATTAGTTAGTGATCAGTGAAAATTGCTGGCCAATGGGAGGAATGTCACCCTTACAGATGAACCTCAGGAGGAACTCTGGATAAGAAACATTAATAGAGGAAGATCAGCAACCTTAAATATATTCAAGTATTAATAAATATAGACCTTAAGCTACGTACACATGTCAGATAATCATTACCCATCATGCTCGTCTCAGCTGAAAGTCTGACATGTACACTGGTGCCTCAAGGGCAAGCAATTGGGTATGCCAGCTGTTTTTTCCTATGGAGGTGAGCAGAGATGGGTGCCACTCATTTGTGCTCCCCTATGGATAGAACAGAACGTCAGTGGAAAAGTCATTTGTCAATTGAAAAGTTTGTTTTCAAACCCCCTGATGTTCATTAGATGTCTGAATTGGACTTCAGCCATATTTTCAAAGTGAGAAGCATATTGTATTGCTCATATGGAGGATGCATGCAATTATAGGACTAATGTAGGTGCATATTTATAGGACACAGAGCTGAGGTCCAGACAGTTTAATTTTCAACAGGAGTTCTGCTTAAACACATACAGGGAAGTTACAGGGATCAGTTGTTGGGTGTAAGTAACTAAGGATCAGAATTTAGGAGAAAAGGAAAGGTATAATGAAAGAGATAGAATAATTGTGATGAGTATGATACTTGTCGTGTGTGGGCAATCTAGTATCTATTTTTTCCTAAAAGTAAAAATCTTCAATACAGTTTTCTGTGTCATTTTTTTTTTTTGTTTTAACGCCTTAATGCAGCATAAACAGCCTTTTCCATCCACACAACATTTGTTTTCAGTCTAGTGACTGAGATGTTTCTCTGGTATTCAATGAATTTGGTTTACTTTCAAGAAATGCAATTTACCCACACACAAATTTTATATATATATACGGTATATTCTGATCATCCATAACATAAACCCACCCGCCAAACATTGTGTACATCTCATTGTGCAGCAAAAACAGCTACAGACAGTATAGAGACCATGACACATGTGGATTAGCAGCTGATACTTTGTACAGATATGAGGTACACTGCCAGCTCCACTTTTACCCATAGTGCATCCTCCTGCCATCTCTTCGCCAGGTACACTATCCCCACTTATCTGCCCATCCACATGATCCAAAAGAAAACATTCATCAGACTAGACCATCTTCTTCCATCATTTGATGGTCTGATTCTAATGCTTACATGCCCATCGTAGGTAATGGTGATGAGACAAGAGAGCCTGAAGAATCTCACGGCCAAATTTGTCAAAAGTTTTATACATCAGCTGAGCTTTGCTTTTTCTGCACTTCTTCATTAAATTTAACATAATTTGCCAAAAACCCCTCTTTTATATGGATCAATCTTTCCCAACCTTAGTAGGGATTGAAACTAGATGTACATTATTATTTTTAACAATGTCAGTTACAGTAGCTCTTATGTGGGATTGGACCAGACACACTAGCAATGTCCTTTTTAACATGAAGGAACCCCTGAAATAACTTTCAGGTCTTAGGAAACCCTTTCTATAATTACAATATCAACAGCTCAGTTAGTAGTGTGGTGGTCAGTGGTCAGAATGCCTCCATTACTGATAGCCAAAAAGATTATTGGTGTCAGTTAAAGTGACCATGGAGGCATAAAGTGCTCATTGCTCAAGGAAACCCTAACAAACTTTGGTTGAGAAACAGTGGGCTAGCACATTAATAAGCCCAGGGCACCCATGACTCCTAGACCACTTTTGTTGGTTACTAACCATTGATCCTCTCTGTTCCCAGGATGTAACATTGGTTGGCTAAGCAGTAAAGAGGAAAGATAGGAGTAGACCTTTCCTAAAGTATAATATACAAATCTAAACCTTGACTTGAGAGGCACAAATTGCTCAAGGAACCCCTAACAACTACAAAAGGAACACTGGTCTAGCACATCAACGCGGCTTGGTCACCCATAACCCTTGGACCACTTTTGTTAGGTACTAACCACTGGTCTTCCAGCCATCACAATTTGACTCTTGTTGTTTTTGCTTGGCTTGTTTTTCATCCAGGTTCTGTGTCACCTCTCCTATATTGTGATTAGAAAATGAAGCATCAACAAAAGATTGATAAGGTGCTACCTGTACTATCCCCTCCTTAAAGAATGTCTAGTCTAAGTTCTAGCATAAAAGTAAAGTGTTCTGCTCCACATGTATACCTTCAATTTCCCAATAAACAAAATACAGTGTTGGTCATACAGGGACAAGTTTCAGCCTCTTAGTCACACACTTAAATTTATAGATCAGCAAAAACATTTCTATTAATCATTGCCATTATTGTCATCTTTTGGAGAGCAGCTGGCCATTTGAAAGATAAATATCTTCTAAGTTCTAGATTAACGAACCCATCTGCATCGATCACTGCTCCGGGAGAGCTAACAGTTTGTTGTCCTTATCTCAGTTATACATTTACATGATAAAATGGTCAGAAGCTTTTTATGTTTTTGGATTTAAAGATGATGTTATAATAAAGATTTTCTACACAAGGTAAATTGTACAAATTGTGTATAATGTGCGTGACTTTTTTGTGCTTTTGCTTGATTTTTGTGTTTGCAGAACTAATTGGTTCCTATAAATAAGATTATGTTCATTTGGTGATTATGTTGAGTTGGTGTGAAATGCGTAGAGAAGAAGATCCGAAAATCTGTAGGTTGATCAAATAATATGTATGCAGGATGAAAAAAAGATTGATTGTTTTAGGTGTTTTAAATTGGAAAATAAAGTGGTTGTTATTACTGATTTTAATTAATTGTTGATAAATTTTATTGAGTTGAGCTGCCTAAAAAGTCCTGCATAGAGTATTGTGTTGTTGCTTTTATCTTTTTGGGATGTGGCATTAGTTATATTTCGAACACCATTTTTTTCCTTATCTCAATTATACATTTTACATTATAAATTGTCAGAAGCTTGATATGTTTTTGGATTGTGGAATGAGAACGAGAACATTCACTCATTCTATTTCTGTATTATTGGAGTCTGTATTGAGAGCGGAGCCTAGCAAATTATTCCTGCAAGTCCTCCATATCAATGTATAGATGTCGCTTTAGTAATCTAACATTACTGGTGCAGGATAAATACCCAGCACTTGTGTTTATGAGAATGATTTAATGAATACAAAGCATTCCCATATTCGCTTTGTAATCAGACATTGATTTCTGCTAGTAGGATGTGGAAAATGCTATGGTAGTAAAATCCAAATACACAGGAGGATCTGATTCTCAGGCCTTATGACTGGGGTCATCTAATCAGTGGTATAGTAACAAGGTTTAAAGTGGTGGCTGCTGTGACCTGAGAAAGAACGGAGGCCAATCTTGCAACCGACTGCTCTTCCTAGTGACATGTCAGTGCAGACAGACTCATACCATTTCCCATTGGAATTATACATATCTGCTTGGCTTCTTCCTGTCTGTTAAGCTGTGATGTTGTTACAATAGAGACATGAAAGGTACATTGGTGGTTTATTGAGTAAACATGAAATTCCAAGATAAAACAAAAGATCTGCAAAGTGCAATAATTTATTTTCCTTAAAAGCAGCCACAGGCTGAATATAAAAGTTTGTCTTATGCCTGATCTTGCAGAGAATATCCTTTGTTCTGTGTGTGGGAGCAGTGGTCTCTCTGCAGAGGACAGACCCACTAGCTCTGCAACCAGCAAAGTTTATTTTCCCATGTTGAATGGAGTGCTGTATTTTTATATCGGTGTGCTACAAGGCCAGTGCTTCTATACAGAGGACAGGGGTCCTTCTCTGCAGCATGCTAGTGGGGAACAAGCTTTGTAATTTGTGACGCCTGTAAGATTTTGTACCCTTTTTTTTTTTTGATGCACTTGGAATTCATGTAGGTGATGTTAACAAAAAGTTCAGCTGGGCTTTAACCTAAAAAGTTGCTGTTGTTTGTTGGTGAATTTCCAAACTCAGTGTATTGCCCTGCCATGTGCACCATTCTCTTTGCTACTATACATTGATCTGGGCTGTTGTCAACCCTGCAAAGCTTTGCTGTGTATATAGATTGCTCATGGAAGGTTACTAAAACTATCCAATTGCTACAGGAAACAACCTCAATTTTTCTCCATCTCTTAAAAGAAAAAGAAAAAAAGATTTCCTTGAACATTTGCTAATGTAGCATAAACACATACCAAGACTAAAGCAATTTTCTTTCTCTGGGTCAATTAAATATTTAAATGGTTTCTTGTGGGATGACGTCAGCTAGTTTGAAACATTTGGATCAGTCTTTCCTCTCGCTCGGTGGTTCAATGAAGATGGCATCATTGTTTCCAAGCCACAATATGAATAGCTGTTTCATACTCTTGGTATGATGCATTGCATTACATGGGTACGCTCAGGGCCGGTTTTGGCACAGCTCCCGATTTTGTCTGAGCTAAATCTCCCATGATGCCGCAATGCTCCTAAGGCAGGCCGATAATACCTATGCATGGGCACCGTTCCCAGATCAACCATTTTAAAACTGACACTTATGAAACACGCATGCTGAACTGTGTGTAGAAATAGGACTGCGGATACATTGATTTATAAAAAGCAGGAGGGAGGGTGGAATGGTTATCCAAGGCAACCAATTGGGATTTCATTTTTGGGTTTCATTTCCTTTTAGCTCTGTTTTGAATTTGTTTTCTTTGTGTGTAGGTTACTAACATTGTTTGTAAACCTCAATGGTATCCTTAGGATTCTCAGCATTACCTGAGGAGTTCCCAGATCCCTCATTTTTTATTTTATTTTTTTAGTGTTATTTTGTTAAATTTACTCTCATTTTGTATTCATATTCAACGGCTTTCTAATACATGCCATTGCAATTTGTTGTTATACCTGTTCAATACAGTTTATACATGGACTTGTGCATTCTGCTGTGATATCAGCACTTTCTCTGAAGTACAAAACACATCCCCTTCTTCTCATTATCCCTGGGATTTGGGGAAAATGTTCTATTGTCCTTGGTGCTTCTTAATAGTTTAGCAATTGTTGTCACCCTAGGTAAGGAAGTGCGTTACGTACAGATTTTATCACTTCAATTTGCTTATATTTTCCCCACCCTGATGCCCTATCATAAGAATGAAAGTAGGTGTGTGTGTGTCCATAAGCTTCCAAAAAATATTTGAATTCTGTTCGGTCTGTCTTGCAGTTCCTGCACTCCTGCCGCAAAGCTTTACTCAGTGTTGCAGCTTCCAGCATCACCTGTCTGCACATTGAACTATGAATAATTATTACCACGATGGGAGAATTGCTCCTGCCCACATCAAGGTTACCTATCCATCTCTCCTTCAGCTCCCAGTGCATGAAAACATGATAGTTTGGTAGAATTGTAAAATTCAGGAGAGTCTAAGCTCACAAGGCATATTCTTTTACTATGTCTGATATCTGCAGAGAATTGTAGTTTAGAATAAAATCAGAGTTTCTCAAACTTTTAAACATGTGGGAACTCCTTAAAATAACTTTCAGGACTTCAAGAAACCCCGGCTATGATTACTATATCCACAGCTCACAGTACATGAGCAGGGTGGTCAATGGCCAGAATGTCACCCTTACAGATAGCCAAAAAAATCATTGATGTTACCTGATCGGCATAAATTGCTCAAGGAACCTCTAGCAAACCTTTGGAGGAACCCTGGTTGAGAAACAATGGGTTGGACCTTTCTATTGATGTCTGCCCCCTTTGCAGAGATTTCAACTATACTTCTATTCTAGGACAGCAATGAGGGGAAATTCTCTTGGCATTCGGAACTTCGAAGAGTATCCCATACCTGTGTTTCCCCCACCTTATACTGTTCTCCCATTTCTGCCTCTACCACTACAAGACTCCGAAATCTCATAGCGGTCCGATGCTGAGGAGCCTTACAGATGCTACAGCACCAGAACAAAGATTACTTTTACCCTGACAAGGTCACTTTGAAAAACCTAATACACATCTGGAGTCCTGAATGCACCTTGGATTTATAAACTTGGGCTACTAATAATATTCCCACCCCGGGGCGATAGTGGTTAATATATGAATTAGCAACTATGCCAAAGTGTTAATTAGTAAATTCCCTAGGCACAAACATACTTAACATGCAGCAAGTAGCTGAAAAAAATGAGTCAGTTCTGCAAATACATATTTATTCACAACTGATGCTCTTAAAGGATACTTACATTTATAATATAAACTGTATTTTCTCTCCTTCTAGACCTAAGGCTGAATTTCAGGCAAATCTAAAAGACACAAATCAAACCAGCACGGCATTCATTTTTATATTTATTTTACATTTTAGGTAAATTGGTGCAAGTACCTGAATTTGGCCTGGTATCAGTCCCTATATGCAAGATCTCAGACCAGAAAAGAAGGAGCAGAACAAGGGGCCATTCAATTTTCAAGGGACATGCTAATAGGAAGAAAGAGCAGGGTGACTAAGAGATGAGCTAATCTGTCTTCTGCTTCTCCTGTGGCTGTCCAATCACAGGCCGGGGTAAAGACAAGACCTACAGGTGAAACATAATTGCAGCAAAAATAAAATCAGATCCCCTTCACTGCCAGGAAGTGCTGTGTACTCTGTGCACATTTATCTGTTCCTTGGCGTTCAGCTTTGTAATGCACAGCAAACCTACATGCAGACATAAGTGCAATGCAAGGCTGCATGCCAGACATAAGTGCATTATAGCGCCTGAATGGAACTACACCAATATGCAACATCACTGTGAACATTGTCTAGGTAATACATTTCTAGGCTATGAAGTGGACACCTTTTCTCCCATTCCTGCAGCAGGGGAGGTGGATGGGTTACTTTTGCACAGGTATATCATATAACGTGACATCTCTCCCTCTGCTTAGGCTGCATACACACGTGCAATAATTGTCGTTGGAAAAGATCTTTCTCAACTACACAATGCGTGAATGAGGGCTGTACATTCAGCGCTGTACTGCTGTACGGAGAGGGGAGAGAACAAGGGAACGGCACTCCGCTGTGCTCTCTACGCTTAAATTTCAATACGATCATTCCTCATTTGCGAAATGACGAACAATAGGCGCTGTACATAGGCCAGATTCATCTGACATGTGTACATAGCCTTAGGACTACAGTTCTCAGCATTACATGCAATAGGTGTTGTCCGTGCTTTCTCAAAAGTCACATAGTGAACTCAGGAGTCTCAAAGTCTCAAGTGATGAGATGGTGACAACACTTCAGAAGTAATTTTATAATCTTCAATATTATCTACACTATACAGAGATAAGAGCTTTGGGACACATACAGAGGCAATCAATGACAACTGCACTTTTGTTATGGGGAGAATAATGTTTGCCAGGACATATAAATTGAATCTTACCTTCAGGCATCTTTATTGGAAAATAGGTGAGAGATGGTTTCTGTAAGCCTAGCAGAGATGGTATAATTTGCAAGATTTCAATTGTCTTAAAATTTTGATGATGTGAATGAAAATTCAATTTGACTTTGATTAATTCAAATTCCCCTTGAAAGGCAGCATTGCAATTTATACACAATCACAGTACAACCGAGGTAGAATGAAGACATGCATTCTCAGGAACAGATACTACGTCCAACGTCATTCCATAGAATGCATTGTAGAATGTTTCTGTTTCCAAGTAGAATTCTAATAGAAACAGATAGAATTGTAAGAAGAATATCTTAATTGTCAGGAAAATCAGGGCACGTGTTAATGGAGACACTTTCCTTCTTTACAGATGTATTGCACAGTGGAATTTCTTGGTTAAGTAGAACTATTGTAGAACCAAGGCTTGCATTATTTTTATTAGCTGTTGCTGGGAAAAGTTAGAATTCTGATTGGCACAGAAAGCAAAAAGATGCGAGTCACTTTAAGTATGAAATTGTGTTTTTCTTGTAATGCCCAAGAAGGATCTTAACATTTACTAATAGTAATACAGATCTCTGAAACAAACCTACCATAACCATGGGACTCTCAGAGCTTGGCAAAGGTTACATGGGGTCCTTTAAACAAAATGTGCCAACACATTTTGACCTGAGAGGTGCTCATTGCACAAGGAACTCGTAGCAACCTCTGATTGAGAAACACTGCTCTAAACTATTCTTTCTGTACGTGTTACAAAATGTGCCTGAAAATGAGAGGAAGATGTTACAACTTTTCCAGGCCATGATAGAACTGGTATCGTCCTTTGTCTGCAGGTCCATTGGGGTGTTTGATCGCTGAGTCAGGGGAAAGCATAGTTCAAAGTTTTTACTAAAAGTGAACCTATACTTGAAAAAGTTGCTGCCAGCATATAATACAAACATTTCACTTTTGTTGGATAAAACAGCTTTATGCGGTTCTATTGAATCCAATTATACGAGTTCATCTATTAACCAGCAAACCAAGCTGCTGTAAAATAGATTGCAGTGTAAGGCTTTGTAATTGGAAATTTCAGTATACATCTGAGCTCGGCTTTGAATGCAATGCAGACAATAGAAATGTTGATACTTGTGATTAATGGGGTATCCAAACAGCCATTATAAAAAAAAAAAATCAAACCAATATTCCATGAGGATGAGGCCTTATATAATATTCCAATGGTAGAGGAGACTACAAGATTATCATATGGGCTCATCTGGATGTAGCTGATGAATGCAGACAGTGGAAATTAATAGACCGTCTCCTTTTGGACTATTTGTAAGGGTCATTAGTTCACAACCTACGCCGTGACATTTTCATCTAGATTCCAATTATAAATCCTATTTAGACATCAGATTACAGAATGCCAGCATTATAAATATCTTATTACATTGGACTGCACATTATAAATGATTTTCAGATTCTTTAAAGCTTAATTCAAGGCGAAAGGCCAAATACACAGCCCAAATGTATGTGTTCGAGCTGACTTGACTTACAAATGATTTGTAATTCTGTCCAGGATGGTTTTGGTTCAGGCACCCCTTGCAAACAAGACGGGCGTGTTGTTGACCTCACACTTAGGCTATGTACACACTTGCAATAATTGTCGTTGGAAAGGATCTTTCACGATCTGACTGCACGATGTATGAACGAGTGCTGTACATACAGCGCCATTCTGCTCTATGGAGTGGGGAGGGAGAGACCGACGAAGGTGCACCCCGCTGCGTTCTCCCCCTTTTTATTATGATCATTTCTCGTCTGTGGATCCGCCAGGACGGTTGTCAGAACGATGGACGCCGAGCGCTGTACACACACCAGATTCTTGTCCGATATCAGCCCAGAGGCAAATATCGGACGAGAATCATCTGAAAGTACTTTGCAGTTCGTTCCAACTCAGTTGGCTTTTCCTTTTTGTAGTTGACTGGAAATAGGATTATAGAAAGTTAGTGCAAAAACATAATTTATTCCTATATATTGTCTTTTGTGGGTTTCTTGGTATTCCCTTTGTTGGCTTTGGTTTTGAATGTGTGTGGGGCAAGTATGCGTGGGTAGAGTATTCTGTGTTCTGCAGGATTTCTTGACCAAAAAAAATTTACTCAGCAAGTAAATGTAATTTAAACTGCTTTGTGTGTCCTTGTCACTGTATAGTTCATGGTATACGGTCAGTAGGGATTGCCAGTGAACTCTACAAAGACTCGGCCAGCAGTTGTTGATTCAGTCTGACTTGTTCTAATACTGACAATGCTGGATCATTACTAGCTTCTCGTTCTGACGGCATACCGCTGTAAAACAAAAAAAAAAACTAATTGCACCCATGACATCCCTAGAGAAACACAAATTTCTTTCCAAAACCAAACCCAGGTTGTAAAGCCTAAGGTCATCATCAGAGATGCCATCTGTATTATGTCAGGAAACAAACTGCTTGATGTATGTTTTTTACTGTTTAATAGTGAACCAAATGCATGAGGAGGAGGACGAGGGGTATGCTGACCACAAACAATTCATAGTGGTGAGCAAGAGAGCATTTGACAGTTTTCAACAGCTACAGAAAACTGTGGCAAAGAGATACGCCTTTTTATTAACACTATTAGTAGTTTAAGAAACAATTGTTTAAAATGAGAGGTCTGCCTGCACAGTCATTGTACTCTTGAACTTCCCTTACAAAAAATGTAAAAACAATCGCCCTACCATGGCTCCTAGAGCCTGTCACCATCTTGGAAAGATCCCTAGTACAAAGCAGACAAAATTTATCAAGAAGATGTTCTTACAAAGGCCCATTACATCATCTTGCAAGATTTAACCATCACCGGGAATCTTACCAGCAGGATGGTAACGTCACACCCAGAATGTGGAAAATGGTGGTGAGGCAAATATGTTTTTGACTCTTCCCCTTTTAGGTGCATTTTACAACCACTTACTGTAGCTGATTAAGGAAGGGGGAGATACCCTGAATGTGTAAAATGGACCTTACATTTTAATGGAGGGTCCATTTAAACTATGGTGTGAGTTTGTTGATTTGGGATGATTTGTAACACTGGCATTTTATTTAGTCTAAATAAAGATTATGGAAGAAATTAGAATGTCCCTTTCTTGCTATTAATCCCAGGTTTTACTTGGGCCAGGATTTTAGAGTTAAAAAAGTGTCCCTTTTTGTGTATCCCTGTCCAGACACCCCTTGGGGTACTACCAGGGATGGCCAGCAGCACTTACTATGCCCAGTTGTATAAATATCTTTTACATTTTGTTTGTGTTAAACGAAAATAACATGATTTTCTGGTGGGAAGGAGGTTAAACTGGGCATACTCTATTTAGATTAAATACACATTGGACCTATCTTATTGGCTCTCATTTGTTCTATTAAAATTACAAGTGAATGTTCCCATACTGTGAGCCCCCTCCATGCTCCCTTAGCTTTACTTGTATCACATTTAAAATTTCTACCATCAAAATCCATTATGAAACAGAAATTAATTAAATATAAATAATAAACATATAAAAACTTAATTACTGGATGCTGGTCTAAGGAATATTTTTACATCACTAGCTTACGTGAACATAGAATACTGTCTGCAGGGGCCCTAGGAGGCCACACAAAAAGAGCCAATGATTGTGGGTTGGCTGCTAGGGGTTTACATACCTCACTAAATACTCAGTTCTCCGCTTTTATTCTCAAATCTACATTTGTGTAAGACAAAACTTTATTTTATTAGTTCTAAGAAGAAAGTAAATAGAGGGTAAAGTTTTAATTCCTTTTCAAGTTTTAAGTTTGCTGTCCCCCACTGCAGAGATTCACGTTTTGATAACAGAGTTAGGTGAAGTTCAAAACTGGGAGATCAAGAAGCGAGAGGAAATCTTTCAATGTGGAAAAATGATCTGGTGCAAACTCTCCAAGATGTTGTTTCTCCAAGACAAAAAGGGTGAAGGAAAATCTCTCAGTAAAGCCTAATTCAAACTGTTAAAATATTTTTTTGGCTTAAATACTTATAAAATTGCTAGATTTGACTCATCAGTCAATAGCCCCACATTGATATTTTGGGACCAGTAAATTTGAATAATAATTTAATCTACTTTTCTATTTGTTTCAGGACTTGTTGATCGCTGCACTCCGGTTAGATATCATTACACATCGTCTTCACTGCCTACAAACCTTCCACTCAATGTCACCAAGACTATCCGTCAGGATGAATGGCACGCACTCCGTGAGTATCCTTCATGCTTATCACTTACTGTGGCTCAGGGACTCCTAGGAGGCAATTTATAAAGCGGTTATACATTGGGTGCTGGAAATTCTGAAACAACATCTGTACTATTTCTTTCTCCCCATTCATAACAGTGGTGACCACCAGACCAATGACTGTCATTTTTATGAATGATTGCCATTTATTAACAAATTAGCTTCCTTTAACTTGCAGTTTTACTAATACCTTTATATTTATAAATGTAATAATTATTGTAAGTGTTCTGCACTTTAATAGGGTAAATTATATAGGTTACAGTGTAAATCAGGGGTGTTTGTTTCAAACATACTGATTGCCACTTTTCAATTATTCACCGCTTCAGAAAAGCGCAAAGCACATCCAAATACCAGGACAAGAAATTAAAACTGAATAGTGTTTTGTTAATCACCACTTTATTATAAAAATGGCAGCAAGCACTGACCACTATCATACAAAATCTGAGCTTCCTTTATAATCTGGAATTGTAAGGTGGTGAACAGATTTTGAAAAGTGGTGAACCGTTATCTCATTGCCATGTAAATGTGCACCAATTGTGCATGTCAATTTTTTCCTGAAAGTTGTACTGTGCTTCCACTCCATGTTTTATCTGGTGGCTATAAAGAAACATATTAGCACTGACACTTTGATACATCAGGATCTTTGTATATGAGAGACAGAAGTCTGAATTTGGGGATAACGGCCCTGCATTACAAGAGGGGAACCTGGATCACCAGAATACTCAACAAAGGGACTGCGGAGGTCTGGTGTACCACAAAAATGTCTGCATGAAAAACTGTACAGATTCATAAACTTTACTGCCTATTATTGCCAGTTCATTCCCATATTTGACCAATTTCCATATTTGAGTATTATTATAGCTAATAATTTTGATGGACAAATGTCTAGTGTTTTAGAATCCACTCAGAATGGACATAAATGGATGGATATTTTTTCAACACTACACTTGCTTTGTATACACGATCCCATGAACAAAATTCTCCTTTTGTCACATTTAGGCTTCCCTAAAACAAAACTTGTTGTGGGTGATCAGCTTCTGTCATAATCAGCAAGCATGCACAGCATATGGCACCAACTCACCCCGTGCAGTCCAGGACCGCTACAGCTTAGCGTGCTGCTATCTTCAATGTCGGTTCTGCAGCAGACTTCCGTTACACTCCTCTCCATTCATTGGGCGATATAACCCCTGTGTATCCCATATAATATAAAGCTGAAACAAAGTCACCAGTAGTTAGGAGTTTTTGAGAAAAAAGAGACATTGCCCAACTAGAATAGTACAACTTTTTATTGCTTTTTCCCTTTAGATACACTTTAAGCCTACAACAGTCTATAAGTCAATACCTAGTCATATAATTCCTTTCAAGATTAAGTGTAAGAATTTTTATTAATATATTTTTGTACATTTTATAAATTCATGTAAATCATAAGAAAAGTAGTTTTGATTTACCAGACACTTAAAGGATCAGTCCACCCCCAAACTGATATTTCATTATTTGCTATATGATTAAGAGATTACTTATTTGACTCTATTGATGATCTGTTGCAGATGTCTTACCTGAGTTCTAATATCTGCACATCTACCTTGTCCTGCCTCACTCATTGTTAGGTCCCCTCCTCTGACTGCTGAATTGTTCATATAATGTCATAGAGCCTAAACCTGGAGCCAGAACACAAAGGTGTACAGGAGCATATTCAAGAATCATACAGGGAGCAGAGTCAGGAATTATAGCAGGAAGATCTCACCACTGGATTATACAGAGATGCAAGGGGCTGAGTAATCCCGCTAGCTTTGAATAAAATATTTTGGATGGACACTACAGTCTTTGTACAAATTTGTAAACATAAATGTGAACATGATCAGCCTAGTATAATAATCTTATCAGTGTGTTAATGTTTCTTTTGCTGTTTTAAATATTAAATAAATTAATTTTAGATTCCTTCTATATATAAGCTGCAATTTCCACTTGCAGTGATTGTGTTGTACTGTTCCTCTCTATGCACTTCTGTCAATCTGCTCTGCGTGCTTGGAAGCTGTTCAGTGTCTAATTGCCCATAGATTTTTTTTCACAAGCTAATTGTGACATCTTCCATACAGAAAGCTATTAGGGAGTAAAGTGAGAATTTACAGATGTGTTTAATAGCCCAGGGGGAGGACTGAACTTTTGATCTGGTAGGCAAACATAATTAATCAACCCTTTCATGGTAAAGGACAACCAATGGCTGGTAGACACAACTTGATCTCCTGCCAATTTTGCACTCCACTGACGGATCCAATCAATATAAGGAAAGGAGGCCCCCAAAACTCTGCAAACACGTGAAAAATATCTGCCCTTCCAATTGGTTTTCTACAATAGAAAGTGATCAAAATTCCAACAGAAGTGACACCTCAACTTGTGTACGTTTGATCAATATTTACCAACATGTCCAATCTATCTGCAGCCAATCAGAACCCAAAGGACTTGGTCCCAAACAATTGGCTTGTTGCCGAATTGTTGTTGAATTTCCATTCAGATTAGCTTTAGTTCTGTTCGTTTTATCAGATCAAAGGTGAAAATCTGCTTGTATGTGCCCAGCATAAAAGCACACTTCACAAAGTGTGCCGCAGTCAGCCATGGCCATCATTGGTGGCCATAATTAACAATGGATATTGTCTTGTTTTATCGTTACACATGTGCTATAGAGGAACTCAATGGGATGAATTGTAAAGGATTGGATTCACTCCAATACAGGACCGTGGCTTCACAAATAGCCCTTATCATTCAGGTTTCTAGAAGAAATGAGCACAATGCATGTTTTGCATTCCTCCAGCAATTACTTTCCTTGGCAGCTCTCTGCATTTAATCTCATAACATCTTAAAACTGTAAAGGAAGTTGAACGATTGCATATCTGAACAGGGAGCAAATAGCTACAGGGCCAGGACAAGGCAGAGGCATCTGCCACAGTCACAGCTGGCATGGGAACCTCTCCTGCCTCCAAATTGTCTCCTGTTCTCTGCAGGACCAAAATGTCAAAGTGACTGCTCAGTCCTGTAGATTACATCAGGAGAGCACGACTCTGCTGTCAGTATGACTGCTGCCTGCCCTGTATCAGGGCACAGCATGCTTCTAATAAATTGAACCAGGTTGTCATCTGATTACAGAGGGGGAGCTGCTCTCTCCAAGTGTTATCTGCAAAACCAAGCTGTCAGTTTGATTGGTGGACCACTGCTGTCATTTGTCCTCCTTGCACTGTACATGCGGATATGCAATCTCTGTTCATCCAAGGTTGAAGGGGGGATATTTCAGTATCCTTGCACCGCATACCAGAGGATGTTTCCCAGCACTGGACAGCTATATGGCACCCTGCGGTTGCTTGGGGGTTGTGTTCTGATTAAAGTCTAAATAGGGGATAGTCCCCTTTCTAGCTCACCATGCTAATACATATCGATTGACCTGCCCTGAAGCTAAAAAGCACCCTCTCTCTTAGCCTTGTACAGGCTTTCTCCTAGCAAACCTAAAGGTTCAATAGCTCCTAGATAAAGAAATAGAATCATTTGCCTCCAGTGCAAGGTAGCTGAGCCTGTACTAGCTATTTCACTAATATTTTACAAATAGTTAACTCTCTTGTGGTTTTTCTCTCCCCCCAGACCTGCGGCGGATGACAGCTGGCTTCATCGGAATGGCGGTGTCTATCATCCTGTTTGGGTGGCTGATAGGAGTGCTGGGCTGTTGTAAGCAGCATGACCTAATGCAATATGTGGCCGGGCTACTATTTCTCATGGGAGGTAAGAGTTTTCACTGCTGTCCGGGTCAGCCAGAAGAAGCTAATTATCAGCTATTGACTTGTCTTTTAACAAAGAGAGCAGAGATGGATGGCCATCTCCTCCAGATGAGCACAGTGCAGGGGATGGGGGGAAACCATACCACAGTCAATTATTAAACCCCTTGAGAAACAATCTTGTTTTACATTGCCTTTTTCTTTTTGGATGGTAGGATACAGATAACATTGTATTCCAAAAATGTAAAATAAATTAACTTTTTCCTATTTGGATTCTGCACATGCCCTGTGCCATACATTTGCTGGGACAAGGGGTTAACCAGCCTGACTGAGCAATGTACTAGAATATGTGGATCAACACAAAATTATTATGTTTTTTTAAGCCAGGTGGGAAGAAGCTGTAGGTGGGTGCCTGCCCCTGTATTATGACCCAACTTTTTTGTAACCACCCAAAAACATCAGGGTGGTTCCTTAAAAGTTCTGGGTGGTGCACCTGGCTAAAAGGGGCTGGGGAGAACACTGCCACATCTTTGCACTTTATAAGGTGTAAGAGTGGGACTTCCTAGTGGCACGCAGTGCACACTCTTTCAGAAATGGTGTAATAGATGTGGATGTTATTAGTCGAGTCTAAGGCAATTTAAAAAAAAAATGTATTTCTCACTGACCTTCTCTGTCCATTAGATAGCATTTCTTTTTGAGGTCTGGTCATCATTCATCTCACTTCCTTTAAGCCTAGGACATTTTTTCCACATCCCAACAAGTTGTGTTGGGTTTTAAGAGACTTTAGCTACGTACACACGTCCAATGGTTCTAGGCCGATATCAGAGGAAAATCTGGTGTGTGTACAGCGCCCGTAGTCCATACGACCATCCTGGCAGATCCTTGGACGTTGAACGATCCTAATGCAAGGGAAGGGGGGAGCACGCAGCAGGGTGCTGCTCCGTCACTTTCCCCCTCCTCTCTGCATAGAGCAGAACGATACTGTATGTACAGCACTGGTTCATGCATCATGCAGTCATTAGTCGTTGGAAAGGATCGTGAAAGATCCTTTCCAACGACTATAATTGCATGTGTGTATGCAGCTTTAGACTAAAGAGAACGAAAGAAGAAGTGGGGCATAATCTTTTCGCTATACAAAACATAAGACCTAAACCTGATAATGCAAACTAGTTTTGGGCACCAATTAACAGAAAAAAATGTTGTAGGGTGCAGAAAAATGTAATGAAATAAAATATGAGGCATGGCAGAATTCAGGTTTACTCTTTACAGATTACAGAAAAGCTGTGAAAATGTGAAATTATCTCCCACTGGAGCTACAAGAGAGTTACGCACCGAAGTAGATTGTATTAGAAAAGGCTCAGATGTGTTTCCAAATTCACTGAATATACTGAAAAGGTCTGTTGAAATGTATGAATAAATATTGCAGCCCAGGGAGTATCAGTTCACTTTTGGGATCAGGAAAGATTTTATTTTGCCTGTTAGAGGAAATTGAACCATTGTTTAAAAATGTCTGGATCAGTGTTTTTCAACCAGGTTTATTCCAGAGGTTTTTAGGGGTTCCTTGTGCAATTTGTGCCTCTCAGGTCAGGTAATATCTTGTGTAATTATTAGCAGGGGTTCCCTCAAGACCTGAGAGTTATTTAAAGGATTCCCCCATTTTAAAAAGGTCATAAAAGGCTGCTCTAAATCAACTGTACCTTTAAGGTTCAGTGGGTAAATGTTTTTTGTTTTTTTTTTCATCCTAACTATGTAACCTGCTATGTAAGCTTTGTATTATTTACTATTGTTGCCTAATTATAATGCTGACAGTGAATAGGAGGATATTAGGTTTAAACGTTCATCACAAAACAAATCAATATTTTGTTCCTTAGTAAAAAGACCGCGGACCTGACCTGCAACTGAATTTCAGAGTTTGCTGGAACTTTTTCCATATTCCAAGACGCTGTTATGGAAAATTGTAAAACATTAGAGGAAAATGTTTTAAACAATATATTACACGACTGTGTAGGACATGTTATAATAAAGGGCTGCTTTTATGTTACAGAAGACTGCCTGAGGTTATATCTGACATCAAGCTGTATGCACAGAGTGTGTTTTACCCACTTGGTTTTACTGGCACCTTGCAGTCATGAAAGCGCAAGAGATAACCACAGACTTGCTGACGGTCTGTTAATTATTTAGCACGTTTTATAGGAATAAAATTAGGACAATCTTGCACTACTTTTTGCAGCCTGTAAGGAGATAAAGACAGACAGGTCATATACATAAAAAACAGATCAAAAGCACATCAGAATGTAAATAAATACACACAATATATACAAAGCAAAGTTTGCATGGAAAGGCTTGAATTAGTACATGGCACATGGCCCAGAATCTGCCAAGGTTCACTTAATTAGGTACCAGAGATGTATGTTCATTTTAGCAGCTTGTTCTATATTACCAGGCATGTCAGTCATCTGTAAAAGAACTACTGAGCCAGGATTTATTTATGAACCATTCACATTGCGATTTGTTCAAAAAAAGTGCTTGTTTTCTTTTGTGTGAACTGTGATGGGTGAATATATGTGTTAGCTAAAGATAGTACCTAAACAGCATTCATTATATATTGAGGAATATATGGATACATGCATTGGGCCAGATTTATTAAAGTTCTCAAAGACTGGAGAAGACAGATTTTATAGGAAATCCTGGGTGATATAGCAAACCTAGAAATAATTTATTTTCTTAGCAAATGTTTTCAATCCTGGACCAGATCCCTTCTGGGTGATATAGTCTATATTCTTGAAAAGCTTTAATAAATCAGGCTCTTTGATTTTATTGCAATGTCATTCTCAATTCATCCACAAGGCAGTGCTGTGTTAGTTTGAATTCATAATGAAAACACCTCATTGTAATTCATTGTAAATGAAAACAAAGCACTAAGTAAATTCTCCTGTCAGTAACTTATAAGCATCCTCAAACCTCACAACTTGCACAGAATAATATACAACATTGCTTATAACTTAAATACCCCTTAAAGTGAACCGGTACTTTACCTGTAGAAGGCAAAACAAGTTCAGTGTCTCTTAGATTGTAAGCTCTTCTGGGCAGGGTCCTCTCACCGCCCCGTGTCACTGTCTGTCATTTGCAACCCCTATTTAATGTACAGCTCTGCATATTATATTGGTGCTATACAAGAACAGTTTATCAAGTAATGTTTTTTAATCCATGCAAACGGGGTGAAATTGTACAGCACAGCGGTTGAGGATGAACATTTTGCATAACAGAAAGCCTAACCTCTCCCTATTTCCATAAATAAAAAAAAGTATGCCATGGCATAAATGTCCATCTAACACCCCTTAAGCAATGGCTATAAAAATATATAGTATACTATATTAACAAAAGCTGGGTTTTGATAGCAACCTTGACAGTGTTCTGTGGTTTCTTCCAATCCTGTAATTGTCACTCCTGCTGGGTAGCTTGCTCTGCATGTAAATGTGGATTATTTTTAATAATGTCTGTGAAATAAAAAAAAAAAGAATTCATTTGTGGAAAACACTATCATTACAAGTACTAATCCTCTTACAGCACAGCTACTAAATTAGTCACATAGGTTTTTTCTTTTGCAATTTTATTCAACGATCATGTAATCCACCAATTTGTTCTACAAGTCTATACTTGTAGATCCAGTAGAGGGGTGCACGCAGGAAAAGGCTGACATTGGGGGACCACTGGTTTAATGATGGCACCCGGTAATAGGAAGTCATTGAAAAGCTACAGAAACTGTCAAGATCAGCAATTAACATTTACAGTTAGGTATTTGAACAGAGACAACTTTTTTCTAATTTTGGTTCTGTACATTACCACAATTAAATTTAAATGAAACAACTCAGATGCAGTTGAACTGCAGACTTTCGGCTTTAATTCAGTGGGTTGAACAAAAAATTTCACTAAAGCGTTTTTTTTTTAACACAATCACTTCATTTCAGGGGCTCAAAATTAATTGGACAAAAATAAAAAGCTGAAAATAAAATGTTCATTTCTAATACTTGGTTGAAAACCATTTGCTGGAAATGACAGCCTGTAGTCCTAAATTCATGGACATTTCTGGGTTTTCTCCTTTTTAATGCTCTGCCAGGCCTTTACTGCAGCGGCTTTCAGTTGCTGTTTGTTTGTGGGCCTTCCTGTCCGAAGTTTAGTCTTCAACAAGTGAATTGCATACCTGACATACCACTGGTCTTTCTAAGGGGAGCATGAGAATCACTTACCTTTCTTTTATCTAACAGTACTAGCGCTTGCGTCACTTATGTACCCAGTCTGTCAGGTGAAGTAATATGAAGAAAGTCTTCAGGGCTGTTCAAGCTCCACACACAAGTTTTGCTTTTCTAACTTTTAATATCTGTGGGGAGTAAAGAAAAGGGCAACTATGTGCAGTAAAGAAAGGGAGGCATTTAAAGCAGACCTTGCCTAAAAATTCACGATCCACTGCCCAAAAAATAACAACCAAAACCCCAAACATTAGAAGAAATAAGGAAGAAATACTTATTCTGGACCCCAGCTGCTTTCCATTGATAAAGGTGACATCACAGCTGACTTATGAAAACGCTAAGCACCCAAAATTCCACCAAAGTATTTTTATATCTATATTTCTTATAGGGGGGTGAAAATAAACAGATTTTACACGTTTGGGTGAACCTGTTGCTTAGTTATGCATGGGCAAAGCATAGGTACAGAAAGTTTTAGACCTGTGTAATGGGAATAACACCGGATTACCCCAAAAAGTTCTGTTTCCAAGCTGCATTGCTGCAAAGGAGCCTGCCAAATGTTTTGGTTTCTTAGCCTCTCCACCATCACGATTTACAAGGCATTGGGGAACATAGCATATCCTTCTTTGCCGTAACGCCGCCACAATTCTGTGTTTCCAAGACGACAGTGGATGCTGCCAAGAAAGTCTTGTTCCGCAAGACTTTGGGTCTAGATAGGGATTGGTGGTATTAGGGGTCAGAAAACAGCAGTACAAACTAGATTAGTCCAAGAAATAAAAAGACAATGTGGGGAGCAGCAAGGCTCTGGGATATGACCAGAAATCTGTAAATGGTCTGCAAGAACTAGGAGACAGGTGAAACATTTTACTACCTGTATAACAAGCGAGAAGTTCACCGTTTAGATATACTAATCATAGGGCTGTGTAAAACCTGGATCTGACTATCCCCAACACCATGGTTAAGGTTTGCTTGTGCAATGAGGCTGCATTAGTGGTACTGGTAGTACCAGTAGTGCATGGTGTAAATAGGAAAGGGAAGCAGTTGGGGTATTTTGCCTATGATGTAAGAGATAACTAGAACCCAGAAACCTAAATCAGAAGGGGTTGCTGATAGGACTTTGCTGGCTAATGCATGAAATTGCTTTGCACTTTGTAGTACCTGCTTGCAGGCAGATAGAGAGAACTGCGCTTCAGCAGTATCATCAATTATTGTCTGAGACCCTCAAAATGTATAGTCTTCTCTAAGCATGCATATTATTTTACATAAATGACTTCTGTTGTATTCATGTAAAATTACAAAGCAGTGTTCTCCCCAGCCCCTTGTGCACCACACGGCCTTTTCAGTAATCACCCGGCTGTTTTTAGTTACTGAAAGTTGGGTCACAATACAGAGGCTGCCACCTGCCCACAGCTTCTTCCCACCCAGAAAATAAAACTGCACAGTCTCACCCAATTCTGTAAGAAGTCCTCTACCTGCTGCCTTTTTATTACTGAATCCACATTAGAAACTCTTTCCTATCAAAAGTTCCTGAAGCCGCTGCAGCAAGGAGCACATTTGTAAAGCACATAGCTTTGCTTTAAAAAATTTACGTGTTTTTAGGCACTGGTATGGCTAAACCACTATAAGTAGCAAATTACAAACACAGAGGGAACAAATAGCCCCCTATGGTGTAAACTACAAAATTAGCAAATTGCAGTGATTACACTCTCATAATCATACTGTGCTCCAATTGTGTTTAATTGCTTGCTTTTAAATGCCATTTCATGCCTGTTAAGCTTAGTCTGAAGGGGGCCATTTGTTCCATGTATGTAGTTATCGATCAGTAGCCATTTTGGAGGTATAACTGAGCTGCTAAGAATCTCATGTGTAACTGAGAACAGAAGAAATGTTACATCTCAGCTCAGGCATGTAATACTGTCCACTCCATATGTGCTGGGAAATCATTAAAGCAAAGGATCTGTTTTTTCCTAGACCATAATTTCAGCTTTAAAGGCTTGTAACATATGGCTGAGCTAACGGATGTACTACATACAGTAACTATAGCAACCAATCAGATTTTAGTTTACATAAATAAAGCTGGCTTTAGTATTCCAGATAATAAATAAAAATATATAAAATTTATTACTTTTTTTTCTTATCGTTTTAGGAACTTGCTGCATTATCTCCCTCTGCACCTGTGTAGCTGGCATCAATTTCGAGCTGTCAAGATACCCGCGCTCCGTATACGGTTTACCCGAAGACATCAGCCACGGGTATGGCTGGTCCATGTTCTGTGCCTGGGGTGGTCTGGGACTCACCCTGCTCTCCGGATTCCTCTGCACCTTGGCGCCATCCCTCAGTGCTTCCCAGTCCGCCGTCCACAAGCCACGGCAAGAGAATGGAGCAGTGTGACCGCAAAAAGCGGGAGCCGACGTGACCAGCCGCCTCCTCGCCCCCCCAAAAATAAAACTAAAAATTACAACAAAAGGACACACATTATCAGACTGAGGCACCCGTATCCTGCTGAGGAAGTTAACCTGTTCAACTTGTGTGTTTGGTCTGAACATGTGGTTTGCTTGTGATAAGTTGCTGAAGTTTGAACCTTATGTTAGCAAAAAAGGGAACTGTGGGACGGTGCGAAACGGGGAGATGTTGTTCGCCAAATGGAACAAAAGATTACTTTTGGTATTTGGACTCAATGGACTGCCTAAAAAGACTTTGGGTGAGGACTGAAGGTATAAGGATGGTAGTTAGATGCAGCTGTGATGTCAGAGCTCGGGAAGACTCCAGTCCATACCTTCTACAGAAGCTCCAGTTTGCTCCTTGTACAAAGATGGTAACGAGTATGGAGCAGTCCGTAGCCGTTACCTTAGGGTTCAGTGTTTGGGAGATTTTGTATTCATACACACACAAATACATACATACACACACACACAATCAAACAAAAATATATATATATATATATATATATATATATACACACGAATGACAGGTACCTAATTTTTACATGTTTTATTACAGTTCACAAATACAAACAAAGAAAATAAAAAGACTTACACATCCATAATTCCCTATTTCATGTCAGTTGCAGATTTCACCCTGAGCGCAGTGCCTTGGCACTCAGCAGGGACTTGGTTACATTAAAAGCATATAGACCTCCTGCCGTGCCTTTAAGTAGGTCCAGTGAACCTACGACAGACTCAGGCTCCACCAGAGATGCTATGGGAAAAAACATATACATTGCGATAACAGGGCACTCAAGCTAACACGTTACGACCGAACGGTTGTCCAGACATTGTAAATGACCGGCATGCCATGCAGGTGAGGAGTAAAGAAGGTTAAAGTGGGAGGTGGGAATTTTTAGTGGTTCCAGATCACCTTTCTTAGGTGATGTCATGTACATGTGGTCCCATCACAACTTATGGAAAAAAAAAAAAAAAAGCACATAATAAAAATTGTTTATTGGCGTTTTTAATACTAATCTTTTGTATGTCTAGTATTACCTATGTCTTTTATTTAATACAAATTCTGCAATATTTTATATGGTCGCACTGGTTATCGGTCAGTGCCAAAAAAAAAGGAATTACAGAATATATGCAGAAAACTATATTGTTCCAGGGTCCCAGAACATGTTAAAAGCAAAGTATTGGCATGATAGCCAGGCAACTAAAACATTGAATCTCTTCTTACAGGGTGCCCTCAATACAGGGCTCCTCTGATAGGGAAATAGTACCCAAGATTTAATAACCAAAAGACTAAATACAGGCTCACTTGAAAAGGAAGTGGTTGTTGTTGACTTTTTGACTAAAAAGGTGGAAGCTCCAGAGCTGTTCTAATGCTTCACAGGTTGCATGCCTGCTCAAGGTCAGTTATCACACTAATAATAAAGCAAAGACAAGAATGACTAGCCTTGAGCTTGCACCTTTAAGATGTAGTTAAAGTATTAGGAGCTCCCACGTATCCATTGTGATAGGATCTCTCAAGACCATTGTGCCTAGATGAATTTGTGCTTTAAAACAGACCTGTACCTGGCCTATACTAGCCAAAATGCCTACAGGTTTTCCTATTGTTAGTGTAAACCTTTTCTGAGCAGAGGGAGAATATTCCCAATCACAGGCAATACACTTTGGCCCTGATTTATTAAAGCCCTCCAAGGCTGGAGAGGATATACTTTCTTCAGTGAAGCTAGGTGATCCAGCAAACTTGAAATGGATCTGGTCCCAGATTGAAAATATTTGCTAACAAATATCAAATTACTTTAAAAAAAAATCCATTCCAGGTTTGCTGGATCACCCTGATTCACTGATAAAAGTGTCTTCTCCCCCGCCTTGGAGAGCTTTAATACATCAAACCCTTTAACTCAGTATCTTAGTTTACTAAGCTCACCATCACCTCACTGCCTAATACTCATTTGTCTGCTAATGTAGCCCAGGCCAAATCTTCATAGAAGTTACTGTGTGTAAGTCTGCAAAGGTGTGCTCTGCCCTGGAACTAGTATCACTTAATGAATGGCAGAATGCAATGTTGGATAGGCAAGTTGGCTGTGAAAGATGAAAACCTTTCCTTTATAGGATATCCATAGTATACCTATTCCAACACAGGTATCTACTTACCAGAATCCACAGGGTCACAGTCTTAGATTAGTTTACATCTGCCTGAAAGGTATTCACATATGCACAGTACAGCCCTACAACTGTCTATACTTCTGTGTTCCATGGTTGGGGAGGACTTCTATAAACAATTATGAAACTGTACTGTTTACATGTGGCAATCTTTTACACTGATCCAAACAAACACAGCCTTTCGAATATCAATAAATAGGAATCTGTGTAGGAGGATATGGTGGGTTAGGATGGGTATTTTTTTTTTTTAAATACATAGGTGTCGTGTAAAGGAATGCCTAAAAATATAGGCTATGTTCAAACAGGCAATGAGGTCATACTGTTAACATTTGCTCATGCCAGTGAACCTTCAAGGAGAGCCTACATGTAGCTTCTACCCATGGCAGCCCCAGAGAGAATGAATGGGGCTGTCAAGTCTTCAGACACCAGTTCCTAAGGACCAGAGCTGCAGTAGCAGTCACTGGTAGTAGTAGCAGGGATTTATATAGCGCCAACATATTACACAGTGCGTTGCAAAGACCATAGTCATTTCACTAGCTGTCCCTCAAACTCCTTGCAGGTAGCATCCTGGCTGGGAAGAGAACCTGTGACCTAGGGCTGCATGGGCCAGAGGGCTAACCACTGAGCCAACCTAGACTTAGCTACCTACTTACTTCTTTCAGGGCCTTAGTAGTTGAGAAATACATTTGATTTTTGCCATGGGGCTTTTGCAACAGTAAACGAGTGATACAAAAAATAAAATTACCTGATACGTACCTTTTAAACCCCACTTCCAGGTTTTACTACTACCCAGGGCTTTGGCTGCAACCACTTCCTGTTCTGCTCACATTTTACCAACTCAACTCTGCAACATAAGGTCGGAAATAAAATGCAATTCTTTAATATTGAAAGGCTAGAAGGTTTGTCATTGCTGTCTGTGGTTGTGCTGCAGATGTTTCAACAATAACTGGCATAGTGAAACTACTGGCAGCAGGACAGGAAGAGGCAGATAGCAGTAAAAAGCAGTCAGGAGTTCAGATGCTTTTCTTCATACAAGCCTCAAAAAAGGTTTTTGTTTGATATTAACTTTATGTCTCCCTTAACCCTTAGCCCGGAATCTTTAAATAGACACTTACCTTACAATTTCCAGAAGTGTCCTGTGCCAAGTTTCTACAGTCTTTAAAAAGTTTTCTGGCTTGGGTCAGCTCTGCGGCACACCAACCTTGCCACAAAAGATACATTTAAAGCCAACTGGTTGTAACATTTCTTCATAAAATATTAGTTTAAATGGACAGGCTCTTATAATTATGATAATAAATCACCAAAGAATGGGAAAAAACTATTATGGAGCTTCACCACAATACTTCCTCTTTAAAATTAATTAGTTGGGGCATATGCGTCACTTTTTTTTTAGCATTATTAGTGAGAATATATTTAATTACTTCAAAAGTTTTGCAGGGCCTATCTGTTCTCTACAGCTGGTGAGGTCCCCGGAGGATGATTTACGGAGACAGAATGGTAAATTTACAACACAAGTGGAAGTAGCAGGTGTGCGACTCATTAAATCCACCAATGTACAGCGCATCAATTTATAGCAAGCCGCATTGTGCCGCGATGTGGGTGAAATGCCAGCAACGTGTGTGGGTGTTTCTTCCAACTTTAAATTGCTGTTGATAAACGACCATTAACGAACTCACAAATTCAATCAAATTTATAGGCCATTATGATGCAGAAAACCACAGAAGCTTACACACCCTTTAGTTGCTTTTAGTGTAGTATAGAAAGAAGCATAAAAGAAGGTAATTCATCTAGACTATATATTTATTATTAAAGCTGCAGACTGTGGACATGAATGACTCCATGGGCAAAGTCTGCACGATTTTTATGTTATCTTGGCATCAGATTGTTCTAGTTACATCCCTACAGCTGGTAATATTGTTATATCCTGAATAGCCCTCAAGCTGGCCATACATGTGTTTATTGTGCATTGCAGCATATTACATTGCCGCTTTATAAATTAATCAATATAAATATAAGTTTATATTTATAAATATAAATAAGTTTATACAATCATACAAATGGCAGTTTAATAGAGATAACACAGCTTTGAATCAATTTTTTATCAAAGAAATGCACTGGTATTTTTTTTAAAAGAAATGGAATTACGAGCAGTCCTGATCTAATAGAGGAAAGAGCTGAACACTTTCATTGGAGTTTTTGTTCTTTTATTAAATCGTATTGAAACCTTCAAATTATTTCCAGTTCCAGCTTCCAAATTACAATGGCTGATTGAAGTTTTTTCTGTGATGCACTTGCCATTTTATGTGCAATTCTTAGTGGTTGGAATTGGAACATGGAATAAATTGGAAAATGGAAAAAGAACATGGAATAAATTCCATGTGTGTGGCCAGCTTCCGTCTGTCAAGAAGCAAGTCATTCCAGTTCCTTGCCCCTGAAGCACCAACTATACATAGTGAGACAAGGGAGGACATATAATACAGAATTATGTATAGAAATCCGTCACAGAATCACTGCAAAGGGTCTGCTGAATCTGACTGACATTATTAAATACATCTATGACTAAAGGTACGTTAACTGGGCGTTCTCCCCTGCTACAGGGGCAATATTTACTGGGCAGATTGAAGTTTCCAAAATGTATTTCTTGCCTGATGTTGCTCTTTACAGCAGTTGGATCTGTATCTTATACATTACAGGTGCATACAAAGGTATTCAACATAGTAGAAAAACCTGACCTTTGCCAGGGTGCTGGATGCCGGGGCAATTGCTCTGTGTGAAAGCAGTGGTCTCAATGAAGAGGTTAGACAAGCCCATTGCCGAGTCAGAGTTACAGCTCTACCATTACCAGAAAGCATGACCTTTACTGAATGAAGTGCTCCGACACCAACCATGGCCAATTGTGTGCTGGACATCGGGAAATAGAAAAACTGAGCAGAGAAATCCACAACTTTTGCTGCCATTTCCAACCTCTGCTCCGAAAACACTAGTTACCAGGATATTACATTGATTGAAAATTTGGACTAAGCATAGAGTCCTAGATTTAAAAAAAATTCACTTTCTTTTTTTTAGATTTGTGATTTAGAGGCCATTGGGTTAGCAGTAATGCCAAGTAAATAGCTACCTCGGGGGGTCAGTTGTGGCAGCCTATTTCAACATAAGTTAGCTGTATAGCGATAGCTATGCAAAAACATTTTGCAAACTGGGAAACCAATCCTCGTTTAAAAAAAAAAAAAAAAAACGAAACAAGGTTGACCAGTTACAGTCTGACAAAACCAAATCAGGAATTTTATCAAGGAGAGTGAATTGTTGCAATGTATAAGGAACATAGTTATAAACCAATGGTATGATCACATTTACAGAGTGATGTTGAATATAAATATATATCAAATGATACATCACTCTGCACTTCACTAGCTTCAGACCTACATAGCACGGGAAGCCTTTACTCATGCTAAACAATAAGAAAAATTGCCAGAAGAGCACGGTCATAAAACCTGTCAATCATATGACCAGACCCTTTCCTTTTGCAGAGAACACTCAGATTATCACCACATTGTGGTCTGTATTTTATGCATGGCATGTAAAATGCAAACAGGGAGAAGGGAAACAGGGAGAAGATTAAACCCTGGAGTGCAGCAGGTAGCATTTTCTTTGCAAGCTGTGGGGTAATTCAAGCCACTAAACTCTACATATTAATAAAATTATCATTTTTATGAACAGATCCTTTATTGAATTTGTAATAGTTCATAGGCTAAGCAGGTATTCTGGAATAATAACCAAAGGGAATAAACCTCCAGCTTCATAACAAAATTATGCATATATAATTGTTACACAAGAGAGTTTCTAAATATGGTCAGCAGTAAAGGACACATCTACATACTGTAAAAAAAAAAAAGCCACCGTCTGCTGTACTCTCTACACTGATTTATAACACTGCCTACGGGAATACTTTTAGCAGCTCCAGGCACCTCTCTGGGGGTGAAGAGCCTATTGGGGTGAATTGAAGAAATTAGATCCTTTACAGTATTGCTTCTGGCAATTAAAATGGAAACAGGAGACATTTTGCATTGTAAACTGCTATATATTTTTAATGCAGACAGCCTGTCGCTGCATAAGTTAAATGTATAGAGAGACAGCATGAGCAAAATGTGCATTCTACATCAGGTTTTCTGCAAACTCTGTGTGAGAGAATAGTCCCTGAGAATAGAAAACTTTGAGCAAACATCCCTAAAATGCCCTATAATAAAGACAGCAGAAGTGAGGAAATCCTGTAAGGGGTAGAGAAAGTAGACTATGTTACCGCAGACCATACTAAAGAACATGCAATCCCCCTTCCCAAACACAGTTTGAATTTATTTTACTCACCCAAGTCAGCCCTTCATGCTGTCTCGCTTTGTAGTTCTCTTCATTGGCTTCCATTTCACCTGAGAATAAAATTCAAGCTCTGGTGCTTTGCCTTCAAATCCTTCCACAGTCCTTGTCCCAGTTTGACCTGATAAAAAAAAAACATCCCTCAATTATTGTCATATCTACCTACCTGATACACAAATCCCTCCACAGCTCTTGTCCTACTTACCTGATAAAAAAAAAACATCCCCATCCGCTCTATTTGCTCCTTCAATGACCTACTGACTTCCTCATTCATAACCTAATCACATGCACAGCCGGCTCCAAGACTTTTCTAGAGATGCTGGATTCTCTGGAATGGTGTTCCTTGTCCCATTCGGCCTACTCCTAACTTTCTGCTCATTTAAGAGACCTTAAAATCCATCTTTTCAAACTTGCCTACCCATATTCTTCTGTCTCCTAAACCCTACTTCCCACCACTACATATCTCCCCTCCTATTGTATGCTGCTTCCCCACCTCTTAGATTGTAAGCTCTTCGGGGCCGGGTCCTCTGTTCCCCTTGTCACTATCAGTGCCTGTCATTTGCAACCCCTAGTTATTGGACAGCGCTGTGTAATATCTTGGCCCTATATAAATACTGTTGTTAATAATAATGTCCACTGCTGGCACTGCTTGAGTGACAAGTATTGCAGTCTGTAGCTAGCCTGGTTCAGCTGCCTCTTGATGACACCCTCAGAGTGTTCAGACTTCTGAAAACTCTGAGGATCTTCATTTGAACAACCAAATGGAAAGAGTTCACTAACCAGGCAATGAGCTTCCTCCCTTACAATGCAGGACGACTGGTTTTGCATTGTGGGCCCTGCAGTCAAAGCCTTGATATACTACATACGACAAGGTAACGAACTTCTATTGACATCAGGTCGAGACAAACATTTCACCCATGCAGGTGGGGCTAGCCCAAATGCCAGAGAACATTTTTCCCTTTAAAGAGATTCTGTGATGACATTTTTTTCAATAATTTCAACAACAAACTTCCCATAAAATAAAACATTCATTCAATGCATTTTAGGAAAGGTATTTACCTTGTGACAGGGTGTCTCAGGTTTGGCTGGTAAAGTGTTTACATAGCGCCCAGGCCGAGAAGTTTTGCATATTACTGGCTTCAGGACAAGTCATTTGTAATTTGGCTACACAGATGGCTTTCATGAAAAGCCTGCATACATGCCCTTGGAAGTGGCCAAGGAATAGTTGGGAGGATCCTTGCTTGGGATTTTACCTGTACTGCACAGGACCTGTATTTAGCTGCAGATGAGCTGCAGACGACTGGGGGCTCACTGGCTTCCTAAAGCTAGAGGGGGAAAAAAGGCTCAAAGACACACATTTGCTGTAAGTTTTGTTTTGAATTTGTGTGTTTTTGTATGGCAATCTTTTTTTTTTTCCTTTCACTGGAAATAATTCTGGACGAGTACTGCCATCTTACTGGACCATCAATGGACATCATTGTCGTTATGGGCAATTCCCCAGGTAACATCCTTGTCTAAGTTTACCAAACCTAATTTTTTTTTTTTTATTTTAGTACACAAACAGAATTATTTCATATTTTGTGGCACGTGAATAGATACCAAACATGTTAAACCTCAAAAATGATTGATTTGAAAGCCTTTAAAAATGGTAATTTTAGAGTTTTTACTAACAGCTTGAGTGCTAAAATTATTAGAATTATTGCTCAAACTAATGTACATACACTAATAATACACGTTTGACACAAACCTATTCTAAAATTGGGTGTTTCTTTCCTTACATGTGTTCGTGGTGGAGGTGGCTTGTATGTTATTTTAAATTAAACTTTATTTTTTAAACAACTTTACTAGTTGACTTCATTGCTTTCGCCAGGAGTTTGTATATGTCACCAATATAACCCTTATGCCCTTGTTAGCAAGTTACCAGTACTTATTTCTGTGCTTCAACCTTTTTTTTTTAGGATGACGGAGTTTCAAAAAAAAACAAAAACAAAAAGAAAAACATTTGGTGATAAATAAGACACGCAGGCAAATCTGCACATTCCTTTTCACCTCACTCCATGTATCTCCATTATGAGGGATTCTAAATATAAATGAGGACCGAGTGTACCATGAAAGATTTGATTTCTTGAACCACACAGCAAAGATGAAACCTACTAATCCAGTGTAAATCTGTTATAACAACTGGAATTACAACCAGACAAAAAAAGTAATAAATTGTTTGACTCTCATCCGCTAGATGCACGTAGGTTCAGCACAAACTCCAGCAGTCTTTCCAGCAAACAAAATAAAAACCTTGTTTTCCACATAAATATATGTTGAGGGGTTCCTTATGTGGCTTACAAAACACTTGTCCTCCACTGGAACAATACTGAAAATTATATCCACAGCCGTCAGAATTACAATATCACTGCAGCAATAAGACAAAAACTTACTACAGATCATGTTTGCTTAACACACACCACCATCTAGTGACGGAAGAATAATAGAAGATCTAAAGAGGAACCAGGTTTTTAGCGATTGTGTCGGCAGCGATGGGACAAATATTAATGGCAAACTTTGTAGAGAACTCGTCTCCTAAAGGACTCAAAGCAATTGCATGATTTAGAGAGGAAACATAGAAACACACGGGGATAATACAATTATTCATGTACGCAGCTAGTGTCCTGAACAGAATTTGATACTGGGACTCTTGTAGTGCTACAAGACAGGAATGATAACCACTGTCATGTGTAGAATGCCACAAAGCCATAGCTCAAACCTAAATGCTGGAGCTTAGAGAAGCTTGACTTTCTGGCTATTTACATAAGAAGCCTGGGCTTATGTGTTTTATGAATGGCCA
>NC_092866.1:52240070-52250640 GCF_032062135.1 Pyxicephalus adspersus | reverse complement strand
TGTGTCAGTTCAGTGGCTCCTCTGCGCAGAGCAATCATACCCTAGAATGGAACAAAAAGTGCCAAAGGTGAGTTTATTAGCAAAGGTGAGGACTGCAATAAATATTTGAGTAATCTGAGGTTACAGAGCCCAGGTATGGAATGTTCAAATAGAAGCTTTGTGCGCTCCATATTATGCATTTGGCCTCATTAACCTATTTTTCAACATTAGTTATATGAAGAATAGTGGTAGCCACATTTTACAGGGGTCTTAATAACGTTCAGTCTATATAGACCTTATAAGGGCATTAACAAATATTTACCTTAATATTGCATTTTATTAATAGTAGTTTATTGTTATAGCTTCTCACATACTTGTTCTACTTGGTTTACTCTCCATTTAAATCTGGGAGACTGGGATTGCTAAATACAAATATTCACAAGAAATTAGACATCTGCATATGAAGTATTCCATATACAGTGCTAAGTGCTAATTCCAATAAATAAATGTATATTAACGTTGTATTTGGGGCATAAAACCTTTCATTTATGGACAAGAGGCCTTTGCAAACCATGATATTACTTTGATGATTATTACATCACTGTGTTCTGCATATTATGTGAAGAGATTACATCTCTCACATATGAGCTTCCTGTAGAAAAATAGAGGAGGAAGCAGACACAAGTCCAGTAACTTTGCACAAGGAAAGAGCAGAACTAATTCATTTTTCATAGGAAATTACAGCGCAGTGGCAACGTTACGCACTTATTAATGTATAGATTCGGAAGAAATACACAAAGCACACCATAATTCAAGTAAGAATACACATTCCTTGTGTATGTAGACTATTTGCTTTTTCAGGCATTTCAAACACTGATGTGTAAATTCCAGTCGATCCCTGTGTATAGGCAGAGGGCCTTCCTTTTTAAGGTCGGATTTACACATGATCTGCTTAAAAAGCATCAACATGTGCTGTACTGAGACTTTATTCTTTTGATTAGACTGCTAAACAATCTTAAAAATAGGATACATCAGAATTCTCCCCAGAATTTTTTTCAACTGGGTGAGAAGTTGTAGACTGGTGGTGACCCCTGTTTCCTGACCCAACTTTTCAGTAACCACCTAAAAACAGCCAGGTAGTTACAAAAAAGTGCTAGGTGGTGTGCCCAGCTAAAAGGACTGGAGAGAACACTAAACATGTTTGCAGGGAATCACCCTACAAGGCAGATACATCACTCCAATGTCATTTTAAAAGAAATTTTAAAAAACAGTTTACTTTGCATTACCAAAATGCAAAGTTCTAAACAGACACTAGAAGATTTTTAATTGCCATTAACCAGTATGCAGTCTACAATTACTTCAGACATATTTATATGAATATCGACAGCCTAATGGGCTGAATAATGTGCTTTCAAGTGAACTAATGTTGGCTGTGGAGTAAACGCAGAAGTACTGCTCTTTACAAAAAAAAAAAAAAAAACTGTAACACTTAGTTAAAATCAGTAACAAACACTGTACTCACCGCCTCTACGCATACTGCTTTACACTGTGCGCCATTGAAGTCATCAGTACAGCGAGCTAACTCTTCATAGTTTACGTCAGGGCTGCAGAAGAAGAGAGATAATCTAAGTAAACTAGTCAAAGTTTAAAGCACTTTAAGCATTGTCAGTTAGTCAAAGACAAAATAGGTAGTGAGATGCAGACTTGTTCTTGAATGACTAACACTACCAGAAAACACAGCAATTCAACCGATGGATAAATGTGGCCACATAATATAAAACTATACTTCAATTGTCTTCACAATCAATTAGATACATTTACACTAGCAAAGATTGGGTAGCCAAAAATCCAGGCAACCACAAATATATTGCAAGTAATGTTTTTCATCACTTCCATATACGTGCAGCACAACCGGATAATTAGCATTTTGAGGAGGAGGTTACAAATGGTATCCCTCTTATTTATCGCTTAAGACAGCTTTACATAAATGCTTATGGAAAGAATATGCATTAGGAAGGAATACGGGGGCAAAACTTAGCCAGGTAGAAGTGGATTGAATGTTGCTAGAAAATCCACCCCGAGTCACACTCGGGATTACCGCTAGGGGGTTAAATAACATTGCCCTTTCAGAAGAAATAGCAGCCTCTATGTTTCTGTTGATGGTGTTCTCTAAAAATTAAACATTAACAAAAAAAAAATATTTCTTGGCAGATGTGATAAATTTACCAACTGAAATGCTGTTGGGCCATTACATATTGTAGTTCCCTTTGCCAAAACATTTAACCAGATTCCTAACCTCCCAGCGGTGTGCCAGCAATCACAGGAGACTAAAGGCAGAATCCATGTAGTTAGACCTTCTTTTTAGCATATTAGCTCATAGTTAAGCATTTAGCACCCACTATCAATACAGTGATTCTTTTCTTTCATACCTGACATTCATTTTCCGAGAGTGAATCTGCATGATTCGAGCACGTGCCTCTTCATTAGGCATGGGGAATTCAATCTTGCGGTCCAATCGCCCTGACCGAAGCAATGCTGGATCAAGAATATCTACTCGATTTGTAGCAGCAATAACCTGTAGCAAAATATCAGAAACCAGATATAAATCTACACGCATATAGACTTAAACAGTGTTAGAGAAAGTAAACTATGGGAGCTGTGCTTTTTTGTATGTACATCAAGGGCTTCATGCTCCTTTTTTATTTTAAATACAGAATGACTGAACAAGTATGTAGCCAGTGGAGTCAGACTTCTGAATAAAATAATTGTTCCAAACCAACTTTTTAGGTACGCTAAGATTATAACAGTCCCCAAGCCTAAATCAAGTCAGTAATGCCAGCTCTCCTATTTCTAGCTTGATAGGTTCTGTTTATTGGTTACCGTCACACAGTGCAAGTTATACTCAACCAGATAACCCTTAACTGCAAGTTTGTTACAATCCTATAGTTGTGGGATAAAAAGATCAGAATTACACATGACTTGTATTAAATAAAAATCCATTATTTTATAGCAGATTTACATGGCTTTACCCACATTTAAAATAATTCCTGCTTGCCAATCTTTAATTGGAATATCAACAATTACCAATATATGGTATGTTTGGAGGAAGCATTGAGTCACCTAACTGAAAAAAAAATCTGTCTCAAATCATAACATGTTAAAGGACTACAAAGAGATCCAAACTTCCAATGGGATACTAACAAGATATGACAAGGATGTATAATATTGCAGATGAGTGAAGGTCACATACCTTAACCTGAGTATTGGGCTGGAAACCATCCAGTTGGTTAAGAAGCTCCAACATCGTCCTCTGTACCTCTCTATCTCCAGCCTTCTCACTGTCGAACCTGAAAAACAAAAAAGGAGATGTAAACCCTATACAAGTAACATTGTTTATTTTCATATAAACTTTTACAGTGTTTGACAACACTGAATTATTCACTGTTTTTTTACACTTGGTAAAGCTTGACGGACAAAGTATATTTAACACCAAGGCCGATCTGGGTGGAAACCAAAAACCAAAAAGGTTTTGACGTTTATCATCAACCGAACAACTAACCTTTTCGTTCCAATAGCATCCAACTCATCAATAAAAATAATGGATGGTGCCTTCTCCTTGGCCAGAGCGAAAGCATCCCGGACAAGCTTTGCTCCATCTCCAATAAACATCTGAACTAACTGAGGACCAGCAAGCTTCAGGAATGTAGCCTGAAACACAAAGACAAATGTTACAACCACCTGCTGGTCCCAATTTTTGTGTCCTCATAATACTCAGCCTTCTCCTACCTTGGTTTGTGCAGCACATGCTCTTGCTAGAAGGGTCTTTCCTGTACCAGGAGGCCCGTACATGAGTACCCCTTTAGGAGGCTGGATGCCCAGATTCTCAAATTTCTCTTTGTGGTTCATGGGTAGGACAATGGCTTCTACCAGCTTTAAAAATGGTAAATGATGAAAATTTAGAAAACAATGAAAGATTTTATGCTAAGGAAATGCAAACAAGGTTATATCTTACTTCCTGAATCTGCTTATCCAGACCTCCAATATCACTGTATTGCTCAGTAGGCCTTTCATCCACCTCCATTGCCTTAACACGAGAGTCATATTCTGTGGGAAGTGTCTCCAAGATAAGATAGGAGTCCTTATTTACACCCTGGAAAATAGAAAGCAGATAATATTAGGGCAATTCTGCAGCCATACATCAATATAAAGCTTTGAACCTATAACAGCATTGTATCTTCAGCATATCAACATATTAATTTCAAGTGACAACGCATAAAACCCCAAAAAGTAACATATTTCCGCTTACCTGTGCTTATAATGCGGGGGCTAAAGGTTGTCTCATCAAGACAGGAAGTAAAGAAAATATTGGTTGGGGAATTCTGGAACCCCCATCAGCTTTTTTATTGTGGTTTATGCCCCTAGATCCCAAACACACACTTCCTGTCTGGTGAAAGGTAGTCACAAGTACAGGAAAAGAAAACCCTCTAATGTTTTAGTCCCCTTCAGTGAAGAGGAGACTGTGCAGCGGGGTGCCACTTGCTCATTGTTCATGTCTCCTCCATAGAGCAGAACAGTGCTATGTAGTATGTACAGCGCTCGTTCATGCTTTCAGTCTTTTGTTGTTGGAAAGGATCGCAAAAGATCATAAAAGTCTTAAGTGTGTACACAGCCTTAAGCTGTGTACAGCCTACACAAAACACTACTTGGGAACAATATACTTGTTCTAGGACATTAACCATTGAATATTTCCCCAACCCCCTGACAACACTGAATTTTCCTGAAAAGTTTTACAAGCCTTAGTGGTCTATTTATAAAGCAGTGGATCTGACATCCACTTAACATTCTTTGGTGGAAAATCTTTCAGGTCTCTATGTTGTCAATGGCAGTGACTGATTCTAAACCAGAGAATGTATGGTGAAAGTCAGATGCTTTATGAATATTTACTTTCAATATAAATATTTGACAGTGCTTTATCAAAGGAACTAAAAATACAAAACAAAAAAAAAAAAAACATCACCTAAAATGACCTCTTATGCCTTATATTATATGCCTGGAGAGATAACATTGTGTCCAATTCCATTTCCTGGACATGTTTTATAATTTTTCTTCTAAAAAAACAGCGACTGTTGATTAAATCTCATAAGGTCAGGTTAAATTTAAATAAACCATTAAAAAAATCAATTCACCTCAGCATGTTTTGAACACAGTAAAACAAAAATGTGGCACTTACCTCAATAACGTTGGATACCAGATAGGGGAGAGTTTTGTTTACTTTGATTTTCTCACTGTTTTCTTTAATTTTATCTTTCATTGCTTGTAACTCGTGTGTGACTCGCAAAACTTCACTCTTCATGATCTGAAATAATCAATGATCAATTATTAGTAGGACATACTAGTAAGAAACACCATCAGAAGAACCCCACACTCTGTATATATTAGCCAGCTTCCAATAGACCAAAAGGGTTGCCACAACACTTAGACCTCCTTAACATAAGGAACCCTTGAAATAATTTTCATGTCTTCAGGGACCCCCTGCTTTAATTACTTATTAATTATCCACAGCTCACAGTATATTACTGTGGTGATCAATGGGGAGAATCTCTCGTATATCACACCCTTTTAAAAAGCCAAAATGATCATTGGGGGTCAATTAAACTGACCTGAGAGGGTCAGTTTGCTCATTGTCAAGGAACCCCAAACAACTTCTGGAGGAACCCTGGTTGATAAACATTGGGTTAGAGACAAGATGCCCAACTACTGAAATTTTGCCTTTCTTTGTTTCTTCCGAACATCCAGGGTGTCACCAGGGAGGAGAAACTTGGAAACACTTGTTCTAGTGTCTGTCTAAGATTGGATTTTCCTTACTTTAGAATTATTTCCTTATTTCAGAGTTGTGTCTCAAGTGAAGGAACCTTTAAGGGGTTATAGACTGCTAATAAGAAAACAATACTTGACAAGGACTTTAACTATCCCCTATTTTATTGCCCCCCAAAAAATATTGGCTTTAAATGTACCTTAAAAACAAAATATACGCATAGCCTTACTTCTCTTCACATTGCAGGCATAGTTAATTGATATACAGGTAGTCCCCAGGTTACATACGAGATAGGGACTGTAGGTTTGTTCCTTAGATGAATTTGTATGTAAATCGGAACAGGTACATTATTTTCATAAATGCAATTAGGACAGATGTTTGTCTCAACATATTAGGCAACGTGGTGTCAGTTATTGTATAAAATCCTCAGAGTTAATCACAAACAAAGCAAAAAAAAATAAATAAAAACTATGGAGCCTAGAAATTTTAATAAATTCTGGACCAAACTGTGCTTTGATATGCCAAAGAAACAACTGCAGAGTTTGTCTTGGTCATTAAAGAGTTACAAAAGCTTACGGAAAAGCAAAAGATTTCTTCTGCAAGTCACGTGAACCACCCCCTCAAGCCTCTGTCCTGCACATGAACGAGCAGGGAAGCCCTGTTCGTACCTAGGAGTCGTCATGATGTCCTTAACTCGGGAACTACCTGTATTTAAAAAAAAAACAGGCTCTTCATAAATAAATTATAAGCATACAAATGTGGTTCATACACTACCTTAATTTCACTGTCCAGGAGCCGAGTCCTCTGGATAATCTCTTCTGTGGACATCTTAAGGACCTCCTGTCCAACCCCATCCTGCTAAAAAATAAAATAAAAACAGAGATAAATACCAAGCAGACTTTCATGGATGTTTAACTTAACTTTCTTAATAAACCTAAAGTAAAAAACTGGCAATCAGACCAGGTTTATTGCGGAAAGAACAGGTGATGTCCCTTCTGTATATATCATAACCTGCCTGATCGCTTTATCCCGCTGTCAAAAATCGCTGAGCTGCACTGTAGGAAGTGTATCCCTGCTTCCCCTGTCAGAATGAACTCTGCCAAAACTGAATGACCTGCACAGGAATGGCATCATCTGACTCAATAAAGATGGCTGAAGATTGAAACAAGGAAAACAGAGGAGGGTGAGTGTGTATAAAACATTACAATCAGCCAGGTAAGGTTATTTTATCGTAGAAGGGACATTGTCTATTCTTGCAAAAAAGAACCTGCCTGGTCACAATGTTTAGAAGGAAAAAAAAAAAAGTTTAGTCCCACTTTAAAGCCTAACTGAATAAGTAATGATCAGAATCTTTGCCTGTATTTTACTATGGTATCTTCCCATTCTTTTCTAATATTATGTTTTATTAATATTAAGTGTTTATATAGCACCAACATATTACACAGCATTGTACATTAAATAGGGGTTGCAAATGACAAGACAGATACAGGAGGAGAGGACCCTGCCCAGAAGAGCTTACAATCTAACACTTGTCTATTTGACAAGTGTTACACAAAATGGGAAAAGATTAAAAATTGTCAAAATTGTTTGCTCATTATCAAAACTCGATCTTGATGACAAATGCTTTTATTACTCTTTTTTGAATGTATAGTTGGAAAGCAATTTTTTGTACACTTTTCTTGCCAAAACTTTAATAAAAACTTATTAAAAAAAGATAAAAAAAAAATGTCAAAATTTCAGAAGACTAGTTCCAGTTCTTTCCCTCCAATAAATATCCAAAGTTGGTCTTTATAAATAGGATTCATGGAGAGAAGTAATAAAGCCTCGCACACAAACACTATGCATGCATTTAGCGTGCTCCTATAGGGATTGCCGAAGTCACGACACAAACATGGTGCAGCACAACTAAGAAAATCTATCACAGAATGCGCACAGTGCACATTATTATTATTTAGTATTTATATAGCGCCAACATATTACGGAGCGCTGTACATTAAATAGGGGTTGCAAATGACAGACAGATACAGACAGTGACACAGGAAGAGGAGAGGAACCTGCCCCAAAGAGCTTACAATCTAAGGCCTCATACACACAGGAAATAATAGTCGTTGGAAAGGATCTTTCTTGATCCTTTCCAATGACTATTATTGCACGATGCATAAATGAGCGCTGTACATACAACATCATTCTGCTCTATGCTGTACACACTTCAGATTCTTGTCCAATATCAGCCCTGAGCTGATTATCGGGTGAGAACCATTGGAAGTGTGTACGTAGCTTAATTGGTGGGGTAAGCAGCACACAATAGGGGGGGAGATATGGAATGGTGGGAAGTAGAGGGGGTATAGGAGAGAGAAGAAGACAGGTAGGCGAGTTTTATAAAAATGGGTTTTGAGTGCTCTTTTAAATGAACAGAAAGTTGGAGCAAGCGAATAGGACGAGGAAGACCATTCCAGAGAGTTGAGTCAGCTCTAGAAAAGTCTTGAAGCCGTGTGTATGATGAGGTTATGAGTGAGGACGTCAGTAGTGGGTCATTGGAGGAGCTGGGGGAGTATTTTTGTATCAGGAGGTAATTGATAAGCATCCATAGCTACTTAAAGGTACACCAGTGTTCTCCCAGCGCCCATTAGCCCTGCATTTTATACCAACCACCATTTTTTGGGTGCTTAACAAAACTTTGGGTGACAATACAGCCCCCACCTACAGCTTATTCTCACCCAGCTTAAATAAATACATAATATAAAGCAGAAACATGGGAGATTCACGACTGTCCAACCATTTAGGAACTACAACCCCCAGCATGCCCTAGCAGACATGCAAGTCATTTGTCTGAGCTCTTTATATAGTAATATAATTTTATTGCTTTACATAAGTTATGGCAGCACTTTATTATTTTATGTTTACATTCATAAAAGCTTCCTCCTGGAATCCTGACACCCAGCCTGTGGCCTATTGGTAGTCTTCAGAACCCAGCAATCCTTGGGGATAGGAAGGAGCCTGTCATGGCAATGAATTCTAGCAAGGCTAGGTGTCACCACCACCGGAAGTAATGGGGAACCCTACTCCATGGGGACAGAGATGGATTAAGGTTTTTTAATAAATGTATTATTTATGTTTGTAAGATAAATGTACTATGAGGTGCCACTGTGGCCCTTGAACCGGGTGAACAAGGACCCTGGCTGCTGCGGAACTAACATTCCCAGCACTCCCTGCCGGACTTACAGGTCCCCCACCGCCTTCCTCTACACCTCTACTCAGTCATAGACGAAGCAGCGTCCCCATATCTCATCCTCCTCTCCATTACCCCACCGCCGGCTCCTTACCTCGGCTTCATCCCATACAGACGCCATACTTATGTCTTTACACAGGCCGGGTGAGTTCGCAATTCCAAAGCCGGAAGCTGATAGACATTACCAAGCACCGATTTCCTGTGCGTCCGAAAACTCATCCGCCGCTATTGTTAATAATGGAGCGCGCTGTTGTTTTCCGGGGCGCCATCTTGAGTCCTGGCAAGAACATTAGATTGTATTGGCAGAGATGAAGTATAAGTACTGTACGTGCAGGAAAGAGCTGCTGAGGAAAGCATTCTCCCTGGATACTGTAATACTAAACAATAATGATAAATATAGATATTGGAGCTCCTAATATATACGTAAGTCATATCCAAATCCAAGCACTGCAATTTACTGGACCTAATAATTATTATTGCCCACATGCTGTAACTGTGCAGCTAAGCCCAGACACAGAAAGGCAGAAGCAGCACAAGGAAATAAGCTTGCTCATAGATTTACAGGTCAGAGAGACGAGTTGATCAGTTTGCTGCTTCTCTATTTGCTGTCCAGTCACAGGCTGGGGGAGGGACAAGACCTGTAGGTGTTACTTGAGGTGATCCTAAACTCAGAAATTTCACTTTACAGGGGGAGACAACCCTTTTATGTAAAGTAAAAATTCTGTATATTTTTCAAGTGCAACACCCTTTTTTAATAAAAAAAAAAAAGGTGCAGCACCCCCCCTAATGCTCAATCACCTAGGCAATTGAGAAGAAATGGGAGTGCAAGGCTCTCGGGATACCTATGTCACGTACCCTGGGGGGCTCTTGGGTTCTCCTTCTGCGCATGCCTGAGCACCTCAGAAGGAGCCTTTTTGTGAAAAGGAAAAAAAAATTGCCGATCTCACACATGCGCAGACGGTCAGGTGACGTAGGAAGAAATACCCAGATGAAGAGGCGAAGATGGCGGCGCGCCAGCTCGGGACAGATGCCGGGAAGATGCAGTTTGGAGTTTAGTTCCTCTTTAATATTGCCCACATGCTGTAACTGTACAGCAGAAAACAAACACAGAAAGGCTGAAGCAGCACAAGGAAACAAACTTGCCAATAGATTTGAAGGACGGAGAGATGAGCTGATCAGTTTGTTGCTTCTCTGTTTGCTGTCCAGTCACGGGCTGGGGGAGGGACAAGACCAGTAGGTGTTACCTAACTGCAGGCAAAGTATTATCAGGTCTCTTGCCCTGCAAGATAGAACTGTGCTGTGTGGCATACTTATTTATATCTCACAGATGGACAGAAATACAAAGCTAAAACAGCTCCCGTATATGAATTTCCTTTCTGGATTTATCAGTATTCATGCCATGCAATAAATACCTAAATCTTTACATGAAATGGGAGCCCAGACTGCAGCAATATAGTTTTAGAACATAACGGATCACTGTGATGGGAATGGGCCACTACAGGAGTGGAGATAAGGAGGTGCAAAAGGTGTTCATGCATTAGGGCCCC
>NC_092866.1:52228272-52239080 GCF_032062135.1 Pyxicephalus adspersus | reverse complement strand
AAACTGAACCGACAGTTCATCTGGCTTTAACTTGGGAGAGTTTGGTAAAAGTTTATTTATTTGTTGAGTAGCTGTAGTGCAGAGGTGGCACTGATCTAATTCCATCTTCAGCTCTGAACTCTTCATCTACAAAATATTTCCTCCAGGTATGTGTCACAGGGTCAACAAGACAGGCGCACAACTAGCCTTCCATGGTAAACAAATATGGACCACTTTGCCAGTTGTGTGATGCTGAGGATGAGAGGGCACACACAGCTCTGTATATAATCATTTACAGAGATCCAGGAGCCTTTTTCTGTTTTTAGCCAGATTGGCCCTGATTTATTAAAGCTCTCCAAGACTGGAGAGGATACCATTTCATCAGTGAAGCTGGGTGATCCAGCATACCTGGAATGGATCCCTTCAAAGTAATTTGCTATTTGTTAGCAAATTATTGCAATCCTGGACCAGATCCAATCCAGGTTTGCTGGATCACCCAGCTTCACTGATGTATGTGTCTCCTCTCCAGCCTTAAAGGGCTTTAATACATCAGGCCCATTCTGTGTGCGGATAAAAGTTAATCCTGTATTGCAGAGTTCCTCTTTAACTTTTAAACACTTTCCACAATTCAATTCTGAACAGATGGTCAGATTTCTGTATTTAGCTCTGTGGGTGCTGTAAGCACAGATTTGATGTTCACACCTTAACATTTGTATGAAGTCATAAATAAAAGAGATCTTCCATGAATCAGAGAATGCTACACACAGATCTCATATTTACTTAAGAAAGGTGAATATGGAAATGTGACCTGAGCTGTGTTTTTAAAGCGGAACTGATATAGGGTTGTGGGTGTCTCTTTCTAAAGTATTTAATCGTTGCCAAACCCTAAAACTTGAAAATAAATAAAGAGGAAGACAGTAGGGGTTTTGGTGGCAAAAAAATGTGAACAACAAATTTATATCACATATAGCAAAAATACAAAACAATGTTGCATACAATTAAAACGTTAACAAAAACAATTATCCTAAGTCCACAAAGTGGAGTATTCCAGGATATCTGGACATATGAATTATCTGATGATAATGTTTAGTTGCAAAGTCTATAGAGTATCATTATCCAAAGGGAAATAAGCCTGATGCGTTTCGTCCGCTTGGGCTTCCTCGGGGGAATATGAGACATAAATGAAGACTAGTGGAGACATATTAAAAACAATAGTACTTAGTAAATACTAAATACCTATTAGCATCCAAGCGTAAGGTAAGTACATTGGTGTCAATACGATAAAGTAATGCAAACATCATTTAAGTTTATTGAGTGTACATTCTAATAGAAGTAAATGTATACAAAATATAAAATAAATATGTAAACCATAATTATCCAAGCTTGGTCACCAACAGTAGAAGTATCAGTGCCTTATGTGGGAATTCATGCAGAGGTATCTAGAGCTGTATACAGGGATGTAGACCCAGCCTCTATGTACAGCCTACGTGTACCTAAGGTCATCAGACCTGGCTTCCCATTCATGAATCACATAGGCCAGCTTGGTTCGTGGAAACATTTTGTTGCATGAAACCCGTGTGGTGCAATAAATGTTAAGGACCATAGGTCTAAGGCTACGTACATATGTTAGACATTTGTCATTGGAAAGGATTATTTATGATCCTTTCTAATGACAAAAGACTGAATGATGCATGAATGAGCACTGTACATACAGCTCTGTTCCTCTCTATGGAGAGGGGAGGGGGAAAACGAGCATGCAAGAATCATCTAATGTGTGTACGTAGCCTAAGACTGTGTGTATCATAAAATTTTAGGTACTGTTTTCACATTTTTATTGTTTTTTTGTATTTCAGTGCTGTAGATCTTCTCCAGAATAATTCAGTTTCTGTTTGGTATGCATTCACTCCAGGATCAGTTCAACATCATTGCTGTGGACTAGCTTGACTATGGTCATCATTATTGAGGGACAGAGAGATGAGCTGATCATTTTTCTGCTTCTCCATTTGCTGTCTAGTCACAGGCCTGAGGGGGGACAAAACTTGTAGGTGTTATATATCTGCAGGCAAAGTAAAATCAGGTCTCTTGCGCTGTGAGATAGACTGGGTGGGAAGGAGCTGTAGACAGGTGCTGATCTCTGTATTGGGACCCAACTTTTCACTAACCACCCAAAAACAGCTGGGTGGTTATTAAAAAGTGCTGGGTGGTGCACCCAGTTAAAAGGGACTGGGGAGAACACTGCAGTGTTACAGTACATGCTCTTATGTCTGGAATCAACTTAATGCTTGTCATATACATACACATACCATTTTTAATTAGTAATGTTTTAAAACTTTTAAACAAAGCAAGGCAACCATCAACCTTTTGCATATTGACGGCCATATACACAAAATACAATTTAAATACCTGTTTAGGGTAGATTGTATTAACATGTGAACAAACACTAACTTTTTTATTCAGTCTCCTGAGATCTGGTAAACATAACATTGGCAGTGTTTTATTATATTTGATTGATAAGTGCATACCAAATACCCGCTACCATCTTGCCAAAAGTTCAGCAAGCTGTTAACCTTTGTGTTGATTCTCTGCTGTTATAAAAAGCATGGTTCTCTCTGTGGACTACAGAATACGTCTTCTATTTGTTATTGAAAAAAGGCTGAAAAAGTGTTCTGTAGACCTAAAACACTTCTAAGTTTTACAGTGACAACAATGGTCCTTCTACTAAAAGGAATTCAACTAGGTTAAAAAGAAGAAAGAAATAAAAACCAACACAGCCACCACATCTAAGGACTATTAAGAGTCAATAAATACAATTATGATTTATTCACTTAATGTTTTTTAAGATTAAAACAGTAAAAATATAGGAACATTTTTCTGTGTGTAGCCAGCTTATTAAATTCTTGGCTCTGAGTGAAAAGAAATTTAAAAAATTACCCATAAAATTGCTCTGAATTCCTGAACATAATTACCCTTCCATTTCTATTGTGGGGATCACCTGTTAGTCACCCATAGCACTCATTTCCCCCTCCCCACATCTCCTGTATAAATACTCCAATTTTTGTAGTGTACGGCAGGTGTCCCCTACAATGGACCTGCCTGCCCTTCTCTTTACTGGCGCGCTGATAGCCATGTGTGCAGGAAATCCACAACAGGTATGATCTATTCTGCTGCGGTGTATCATCGGGAGCCTTAGGTCATCAAAACAATATTAGCAGATTTATACTGGCAATGGACAACAAAATGGAACATATTGTCATTGAACAACAAACTTTTGATTGCTGGTGGCAACTCATCCATTATTGTTTCATTGGGCCTGATTTATTAAAGCTCCCCAAGGCTGGAGAGGATATGCTTTCATCAGTGAAGCTGGGTTATCCAGCAAGCCTGGAACGGATTTCTTCAAAATCATTTGCTATTTGTTATGTTTGCTATACAAATGTGTTGAATCCTGGACCAAATCTATTCCAGGTTTTCTGAGTCTCCCAGCTTCACTGATGAAAGTGTATCCTCTCCAGCCATGGAGAGCTTTAATAAACAGGTCCGTTGTTGTTGTTCCTTTTGTTATTAAGGAGTAACAGACCAGCAGCGTTATTATTGAAGTGTATGTAAAGCCAAAATGTTTTTTTAGAGCCTGGAACAGTGAAAGCATCAGTCAGGTATTTATTTTTCATGTATTCTTAATGGAAAGATTAACTCTCTCTGTTTGTCTTCATAACGATTGTCAGTAACTGAGGGGAAATCCATCACCAGAGCAGGAGGTGGGGGGAATATTCAATGTATACTCAATCGGGCACCTATTTGACTTCTGACTTTGGAGTCATTTCTTCCTACTTCTGATTGTGACTTTGGGACAGGAAAGAAAAGAATGTCTCCCCAGAATAGACAGAAATGACAGAAATAAAATACATTTTTTAACTATTCACATTATTTTTAAACTTGCCATGTACAGATAACATACTTCATAATGTAAATCACTTTATATTGCAGGATCATCAGGAGGCAGTTAATGCATCAGGTTGGTGATATATTGTTAACATTTTTTACATTGGTGAATATTCTTTGTTTACTTACTTTATTATTATTCTTTATTATTTATTTGTATTTATTTTTAGGTGTTAATTTTGTACTTCTTTGTTGCAGCTCCCCCAAAGCCCAGCAATGATGTTTTTAGTGACATTTTAACATCTAACCAAGGTATGGGATATGCCATGGCATTTTTAATCATGTATATAAAATTTGATCAGTGAAGCTGGGTAATCCAGGAAGGCTGAGATGGATTTCTTCAGTTATTTGCAAGCAAATATTTTTAATCCTGGACCAGATCTATTCCAGGTTGCTGGATCACCCAGCTTCACTGATGAAAGTGTATCCTCTGCAGCCTTGAAATGCTTTATTAAATCGGGCCCATAGTGTCACCAGTGTTTTAAAGAATGTATTTTCAACATGTTACACACCTAATGAGAGTACAAGGCACATGCTAGTTCCAGAACAGTATAGTCACATATTAGATCCATGGTGTAAATGCCATTTCTGTGTACTATAACTTCATATAATGCCACTATAGGAAGTAACACTGGATTGCCAGTGAGGGAGAGACAAATTAAATTAATATTTTCAGTCCATGCTGTGTTCTACTAAGTGAACTTGTTGTTGGTGATTTCTTACCAGTGACAGGCATGCCAGTTTGCCCTTAGTAAGTCACTGATCAGAACATCAAATGTGCCTATTAAGTGACTTGACACAGCATGTACACACGTTGTTTCCGGTAGGTAAATCACTTAATGGGTAGGAAAAAAACACAATTAAGTATGCACGGTGGCCCAGTGGTTAGCACTCTGGCCTTTGCAGTGCTAGGACCTAGGTTCAAATTTCAGCAAGGACACTATCTGCTTGGAGTTTGCAAGTTCTCCGTGCGTTTGCGTGGGTTTCCCCCCACATTACAAAAACTTGCAGATAGGTTCATTGACTTCCCCCCCAAAATTGACTTTGGACTGTATTAAACACATATGAGTGAGATAGGGACATTGGATTGTGAGCCCCTTTGTGGGACAACTAGTGGAATGACTATGGACTTTGTACAGCGCTGTGTAATATGTAGGTGCTATATAAATACTGTACAATAATATTAATGCACCTAAAGGTCAAGAATGTTAGCTCAATTCCTTTTAAAGTGCACATGTGATTTTGAAGCTTTGTCATACCTTTACTTTTCAATGAGGGTCCCCATCAGCTAGTAGAGCGTTGTCAACCTGAATTGTGGGATAGTAATAGTATACTTGAGAACTACTTCCTGATTTTGCACAGGTTTCACATTTCTGTGGTTTAGTAGATTCAGACACAATTAAAGTACATAGATAAACCCTTTGGCATCTCTTTTTAAGCACTTGGAAACTTCATTTTACTGACAAGTTCTTTTTAGGAAACACTCATCAAACAGAATTATAACAAACCTGTTGCAAGCTCAAGTAAAACCTAAAACGTATCCCCCTGCCCTCCTTATCCAACCCTATCCCATACTAACTAATTGCTGGAATTAAAAATAAATCTAAATTCTTTTTTTACTCATTTAAAGTCACAGCCATGTGATGCTATGTCTTGTCCTTTCTTTTTTGGTTTCCATGTCACTTCCTATGTGACACTGATCATTGGCTATTGGCAGACCTATTTGCTGTTCAGTGGTGGGGTTCTCTCAGGATCCAGAAGATGTGATTTCAGCAGTGGCTTCCCCATTGGGAATTGTAGGAGACTGTCCTGCACATTTGCAGTGGATTTATAGACTGGGTATTTTTTGCTTTGCAAGTAAAGAAAAAAACATGCAGAATAGATAAGAGAAGGGTCAACCACAGAATGTGAGAGAGGTTAACACTTGCCAGAAATGCTGAATATTTTAGTTCCTAGTTCCTTGTAAATTCTGTATATGGAAATCATTTCTACTGATTGCAAAAATTAAATATTATGCAAGTTAAGAATAATAGAACTCAAAACTATTATTTCTGCAAATTGGCTTTCATCCCAATTGCATCAGCGCAATGAAGGTGGAACTATAGCACAGCCAGTCTGCTGATTGATTTGCTTATTATGAAGACTTTATTGTGGTTGTGGGAAACTATCAGTTGGCTTTTCAATGAATACGGCTGTTCAGAATGAACAATATCAGGTCACAATGATCACAATGGGAATCTTCAAGATATACGAAGCAAGCAAATGTTTCAATAGGCTGAACTAAATCAAGTGGCACATAAACCACACTAACCTAAGGCTACGTACACACGCCGCTGGAAACGATCTTTTAGGATTGAAAGACAAACGACAAACGACAAACGATTGAAAGATGAATTATTAAGCACTGTACATATAGCGTTGTTCTGTTCTATAGAGAGGGGAGGGAGGAGAACAAGCGAGCAGCACCCCTCTGTGCTCTCCTCCCTTCACTTTCATTTAGGTTGTTCATGGATCTGCCAGGACACATCTATGAACGACGTCAGACGGCATCTGTACACATGTCAGATTCTTATCCTAGACAAGCGTGACAGCTCGTATAGGCCAAGAATCATCTGATGTATGTATGTAGCCTAAAATATCAGCTTTGTTTGGAGTTGGATTTAGCAGTTAAAATTCATAACGGTGGATCAGTGGTGTAAACTTATACATTATAAACTTCAAATTAAATTCATTTTCAACAGCAGATTGCATAGTGTACAATATTTTCTTCTATTTTTATAGGCAGTTCACGATTCATGTTGCAAGGAGATATTGCTGTGAAGAGGAACAGGAATGCTGTCATCTGTAGAGGAAAATCATGTCTCTGGCCAAAATCCAAAGACGGTCTGGTCATCGTTCCATACACGCTGTCCGACAACTACAGTACGTGTTACTCTTTAGATCCTTGTAATTTGATTGTGGACAATTCTAATCACAGAGCACCTATGTTTTACATATGGATTTGTGAACGGTATATATATTTATTTAAAACAATCAGAGAGGACAGGAATAATGGATCATGTACTCGCGGCCCACTGAAAACACCGCCGCGGACCGGTAGTGGGCCGCGGCCCGGTGGTTGGGGACCGCTGGGTTAGAGGATGGATAAAAACCTTTTATGAAAAGGTGGGCTGTGGCATGGCAGGTGTTGGTACATGAATCTGGACTCTGCCTCACTGTAAATCCTAACCTAGAATGATCACAGAATGACCACCATAATGAATCTGTGAACTTATGTTCTGCATTCTTCATTTTTCCTACTCCTCTCCTTGGGTTTCCAATGGTTGAGAAGGCAAAATCCCTGTCCCCAAGATAACAACCTCAATACCAAAGTCTAAGATAAAGTGGAGCTCAACAGCTGCTGTCACCAGTAGTTTTTTATGAGTTCATATGGATTATTCTGTGATCAGATGTCTCATTGTCAATATCCTAGCTCAAGAACAAAAAAAAAACAAGAAGCTACTTGTTGGTATGCTAAGGGTCTTCAAACATTTGCTGATGGAAGGGCAAATGTTTTGTTGCGAGGTGGCCCTCCAATGTTTAGCTGAGTGTCCCACTATTTTGTTATGCCTCTGCTTAGGCCTAGTACAAATGAGAAAAACCACAGCCAATTTTTCACAAAACTGACTGGTATAATTGATTTTCCATTGTCAGTCAGAAGCCAATTCATTAAATAAAATCTAAAAACATGCCACAAATGTGCAGAGTATTCTGCCTTTCTAATTGTGGGGATAAGGTGAGCCACCACATATATGGGTTATCATCATCTAATTTTTCCGGTCATTCAACCCTATGACTTGATAATATATCTAATCTGCCCACTTATTAATTATTACCGGTAATAATATTATTATTATTATTATTATTATTATTAATAATAAACAGGATTTATATAGCGCCAAAATATTACGCAGCGCTGTACATTAAATAGGGGTTGCAAATGACAGACTAAAACAGACAGTGATACAGGAGGAGAGGACCCTGCCCCGAAGAGCTTACAATCTTACTTTTGGAATTGGCTATCGGACAAATAAAGAACAAATAGGAAGTCTATTTCCGCAACAAAAACACAAACAGCCAAAAAAAAAGAAAAATAATCCCCCCAGAAGCTACTGCAGCCCCTGCTCTTCTTGATAGGAGGGATACTGCCATTATCCCAATCAATAGGCAGACAGCCAGTGAATAGAGCCCTGGTTAGCTAATAAAGTGTAAATGCTGCTTCTCTGGGCAAAAGCCATTAGGTTCCCAGGTATGCATATCAGTACTTTGAGACCTGGGTAGCAAAATATTGCTTCCTTAGGTACGTGTGTACGTGTCATCTTGGGTTCACAGGATTAGGGTAAATGACATTTGGTGTAATGTAACCTGAAAGTGGGCAATGACCAGGAACATAGTTGGGCACTGAGGACAGCTCAAGAGCATGGGGAGAGTAGTGCAAAAGCAAGTTTTCCAAAAGCCTAAAAAGTGGGTGAGGAAGGACTATAGAACTAAAAACAATTAGAGTTCTGCACATCCATTTTAATGAATTAATGATGGACGTTCTGCAATAAATCACATTCAAACACTGCCATTTGTAGCCATGCTAATGAAAGTGAACCCTGTGATCTCATAAGCATCACAAAAAGCAGCAAATGATGTTATAAATATAGCTCAAGTCATTTAGTACAGAACATGTCAGGATTTCTTGTCTGTACTGACATTGATTAATTACACTCTTAGGGGTTACTGTTAATGTGATGCAATCAGGACATTATGATTACTGTTATTAGTAGTAGTGGCATTGTTGCCGTTTCATTTAACTAATTTATGACCGAAGTGCAATTAGAAATTGAGAAATAATGGACCGGTAGAAAATTACATAAAGTCAAAATAATCAAATGGGCAGCAATCAAAATAATCTGCTTACTTCTGCAGATGAGAGTTCGTGTCAATTCCCATCAGGCAATCACAAAATGTTTTTGAGTCCACCTACTATCCTTTGCACATACTCCTGATGAAGTGGATATTTTGGACCCCAAAAAATACAATAAATTGACAGATCCTGCCTTAAAGCTTTCCACAATGAATAAAAACTTTTAGGCTCCACTCTGTTAATATTATTAATATTATTAATATTAATAATAATAATAATAATAATATATTTATAAACAGGATTTATATAGCACCAACATATTATGCAGCATTGTACATTAAAAAGGGGTTGCACATGACAGACAGATACAGACAGTGACACAGGAGGAGGAGAGGACCCTGGCCCGAGTAGGTTACAATCTAAGAGGTGGGGAAGTATCACACAATAGGAGGGGGAATATGGATTGGTGAGTACCGTAAGTAGTAAGAGTTTTAAGAGTCAGAAGAAGATGGGTAGGTGAGTTTGAAAAGATGGGTTTTAAGGGCTCTTTTAAAGGGGCAGAAAGTAGAAGCAAGCTGTGTAGAATAAGGAAGACCATTCCAGAGAGTTGGGGCAGCTCTACAGAAGTCTTGTAACCGTGTGTGTGATTATGAGTTTATGAGGTTATGAGTGAGGAAATCATTAGTAGGTCATTGGAGGAGCGAAGAGGGGCTAGGGGAGTGTTTTTCTATCAGGTCAGAAAGGTAAGTGGGACAAGAACTGTGGAGGGATTTGAAGGCAAAGCACAGGAGTTTGAATTTGACTCTCAGGTGAAATGGAAGCCAATAAAGAGAACTACAAAGAAAGGAAGCAGAAGAGGAATGGTGGGAAGGATGGATGAGTCTGGCTGCAGCATTCATAATAGATTGTAGAGGAGAGAGTCGGGTTAGTGGAATACCAGAGAAGAGGATTTCAGTGTGACACTCCTATTCCTAGTTCTTTTTTTTTCTTTTTTATGTCAGTGCCCTGGCTGAGGAGATTCATCCTCAAAATTTATTCCGAAAAATAATCTCACTGATACTCATACGGCTCTATTTATAAAAAAAGAGAATCTGATTTTCCCTCAAACTTTCCCTGGTGGGAATCAACTACTGTCACCGAAACATGTGGACCTGAAAGATTCCTACCAGGGAAAGTTTGAGGGAAAGTCAGATTCCCTGTTTTATAAATAGAACTCATAGCCCCAGATTCATCATTGAAATCCGCGATCGCTGGAAGCGCGAAAATACGCGCGACCAGCGATCGCGGATTACCGCGGTCCGGGACTCGAGTGCGCGCAATCTGAAATGTTCTAATCTTGCCAGTGTGCTTAAAATGTTGTCTTTATACTTTGTAATTATATATGTGTATGGGAAGATACTGTTTTCCGTATGTTCAGTGCATGTGCTTGGTATTACTCTACAACATTTATGGCTAACTCCTCCTCATACCATGCAAGTGAAATATCTGCGTCTCTTATAAGACAGGATCTCTTTAGAATTGTATGCTGTTTAAGTCTTTATTTATTACTATACTTTTTTTTTTTACAGCTTTGAAGGAAAAAGAGATCATCCAGGCTGCCATGGAAGAGGTGACAGTTGTGACTTGCATACGGTTTGTCCATCAACGCAAAGAGCAAAACTACTTAAGAATCCAACCTCTCGATGGGTGAGTTGGTTGGTCATCATGATTACAGTTACACATATTGGTTCAGCAGTAAACATTTATACATTTTTTTTTTTAGAAAATTATTATCTTTGAATAATTGCAGTGACCAGAGATCAGCAACTCAAATATAGTGCAGCTGTTCTTTTCTTCATGCATAGCTTACAATTGCATTCTAGTATTTTGGTGTAGGCAGTGGTAGGAAGTTAAAAACTTATTGGCCCTGATTTCTTAAAGCTCACCAAGACTGGGGAGGGTACACATTCATCAATGAAGCTGGGTGATCCAGCAAACCTGGAATGGATCCATTCCAGAA
>NC_092866.1:52184710-52227943 GCF_032062135.1 Pyxicephalus adspersus | reverse complement strand
CACACACATACACACTTCGAGCTAGGTACTACTTCAGCACCATAGTTTACTGTTACTGTTACCTGTTTTTGCTGAAGAAGCATACTTTGGTTCAGACCTGCTTGTAGAGTCATCCATATTGGATTATTTTTCCTCACAACTTTAGATATATTGGATGACAAACCTGACAAATGGCCCCCAACCCTGCTCTAATATATCCAAGCTTCAAAAATAAGTTTTGCCTTTACATTTAAAGTATACCTGTCATGATATTTCTGTCCTGGTTCAGAAAGTACTGATTAAAGACAAAGCCAGGATCTTCTTTCTTTAAAAGTAAGTCAGTAACACCAGTCCCTTTAACTTCAAAGCTGAACTCTAGGGATAATTTAAACTTACAATAGGTATAGGGAGTCAGGGAATTAGGTTGTACCTGGAATCATGCCAGATAAATCTGGTTATGTGCCAAGCCTTAGACGTCCAAACAAATGGACTCTATGGTATAATCAAAAGGATAAAATAAGAAGAGAAGAGAAAAGAAGGCCTTTTTAAGCACAAAGAGAAGATTGATATTTTTAAAAATATATAATTGCTTTTATTAGTCCAGTTTAAAAATAATATCTACCGTAATTGGTGCACAAGTAAACCATGATATAAAAACAAAACATATGCAGTTGTTTTATATGGTACTAAAGATTAGTTTAGAACTATGGAGATCATTTACAAACTTGTGTGAGTAATCAGGGTCAAATAGCGAGTCTCATCCCAAAGCGTTTCACCTAAGAAGGCTTCCTCTGGATTTTTTTAAAGGCCAACAGACCCACACTATAATAAATTAAAATATAGTGGTTACATTATCATATTCAGTCAATTAAGCAAGGCTAACAAATTAAAACTATTTTTTTTTACAGATAATCATGAGTTCTAATACAATAAATTGTCAGAGATATATACAATATGCTCTTAATACAAGGCTTCTTAGTAGTATATTTCACTGTACCAATGTATAGTATAAATATTCAAGATTTTGCTATATGTTAATGCAAATAAGTACAAATATGAAGTATGCAACATACATATCAAAGCCCAAATAAATCAAATTTTGTCTATTATAGGATATATGTTCTTCAAATATATTAAGATATAGAAGAAAGCACTATTACTGTTTGGATGTTGTAGGATAAATTATAAATAAATAAAGTGGTCAAAAAATGTTTATAACTGATCATCAGTTTATAACTGATTTTTCAATTCACTAAACTTGCACTGGCTGCTTTACAAAGATTACTAATTTAAGGGGGTAAAAGAATAGAAAAGAAGGTGGTGTTATAGAGGTAATTTACTGTAGGTCTAAAGCTGCATACACACTTGCAATATTAGTCGTTGGAAAGGATCTTTCCCGATCCTTTCCAATGACTAGCACTCCACGATGCATGAACGAGTGCTGTACATACAGCACCAATCTGCTCTATGCAGAGCACTAGGATCGTTAGTCGTCCCTTGCATTAGGATCGTTAGTCGTCCATCGTCTGTGGATCCACCAGGACAGTCGTTCGGACAATGGACGACTGGCGCTGTACACATATTGGCCCTGAGCTGATTATTGGGCGAGAACGGTTGGACGTGTGTACGTAGCTTAAGAGAAACAAGTAATGTAAGAACACTTCTTACTTGCTTTGATGTATTCCAACAAAAGCTCTCCAACAAGTATTCAAGAAAGGGGTGTATTATGGAGAGTCATGGAATGAGAATAGGGTCTAAAGATTCAATTGAAGAGTACAAGTAAATTATTGTGTTTAATTGTGTCCCATAAACTGGACATATTGGAATATTTTTTGTAAAAGGTATATATGTATATATCATATTAAATTGGTTATCCCAAAATTGGGGACAAACTCTCTTACCTGTATGACATTTTAGGATTGTAACAATTAAGATTATTATTATTATTATTATTATTATTATTATTAATAAACAGGATTTATATAGCGCCAACATATTACGCAGCGCTGTACATTAAATAGGGATTGCAAATGACAGACTTATACAGACAGTGATACAGGAGGAGAGGACCCTGCCCCGAAGAGCTTACAATCTAGTAGGTGGGGGAATTTCACACGCAATAGGATGGAAGATATGTAGTGGTGGGAAGTAGTGGTGGTTTCAATTGACAGAAGAAGACGGGTGGGCAAGTTTGAAAAAATGGGTTTTGAGTGCTCTTTTAAATGAGCTGAAAGTAGGAGCAAGCCGAATAGGAGGAGGAAGACCATTCCAGAGAGTTGGGGCAGCTCTAGAGAAGTCTTGTAACCGTGCGTGTGATGAGGTTATGAGTGAGGAAGTCACTAGTAGGTCATTGGAGGAGCGGAGAGAGCGGCAGGGGGAGTATTTTTTAACTATGTCAGAAATGTAAGTGGGACAATAACTGTGTAGGGATTTGAAGGCAAAGCACAGGAGCTTGAATTTGACTCTCAGGTGAAATGGAAGCCAATGGAGAGAACTACAAAGAGATGCAGCAGAAGAGAAATGGTGGGAAGGATGGATGAGTCTGGCTGCAGCATTTATAATAGATTGTAGAGGAGAGAGTCGGGTTAGTGGAATACCAGAGAGGAGGAGGTTACAGTAGTCCAGACAGGAGATGATAAGAGCATGCACAAGGAGTTTGGTGGTCTCTGGGGACAGGTAGGGGCGGATTTTGGCGATGTTGCATAGGTGAAAGTGACAGGACCTGGAAATGTTCTGAATATGGGGGGTAAATGAGAGGGCCAAGTCAAAGGTGACACCAAGACAACGTGCCTGAGGGGAGGGCCGAATAACAGTGGTATAACAGTTAGATATATGTCAGGGGGAAATGTGGAATTTGAGGGGGGGATGATGATGAGTTCTGTTTTATCCAGGTTGAGTTTCAGAAATCGGTCAGACATCCATGATGAGATGGCTGACAGGCAGCATGAGACCTTATACAGGACTGAGGGAGACAGGTCAGGGGTGGGCAGATAAATTTGAGTGTCATCAGCATACAGATGGTACTGTAAGCCAAAGGAGGATATGAGACTACCCAGAGAGGAGGTGTACAGAGAAAAGAGAACCGGTCCAAGGACTGACCCTTGGGGAACACCAACAGGGAGGAGAGTGGGTGAGGAGGAGTTACCATTGAAAGAAACTTGAAAGGAGCGGTCAGACAGATAGGAAGCAAACCAAGAGAGAGCAGTGTCACTGATACCAATGGAGTGCATGATTTGTATTAGAAGGGGGTGATCAACAGTGTCAAAAGCAGAGGAAAGATCAAGAAGAAGGAGCAGGGAAAAGTTGCCTTGTGACTTAGTTCTGATGAGGTCATTGGTCACTTTACTAAGGGCTGTTTCAGTGGAATGGGCAGCTCTAAAACCAGACTGGAGGGGGTCAAGGAGAGAGTTGGTGCTCAGGTAATGGGTGAGTCTTTTGTTGACAAGATTATTGGGTATTAGTTGTCCATGAGGTTATTAATAGAACTGAAAGCTTGGAAAGTAATATAGCTTCAAACTGTCAGTCCATTAGAAAGATAGTTAATGGAGGTATGTGATTAAAGTACATCTTGTTATATACAAAATAAATCATAAGTGATCCAAGAAAAGAGAGTTGTACTTACATACATGGAAAGTATATGGGGTTAAGAGGTTTTAAAGATGAGATAATGAAGGGGTTAATTAAGTGAGTTCATAAAGGAGAAATGAACTCTTCTCTATGTGCCTAAAAAAAACCCTTCTTTTCTCTCCTCTTTTCTTCTTATCATTTTCATAATTTAAACTTACCACTCTGCAAGGTTTAAATGCCTGTTAAGGTCTTAGGTACTGGAAGAAAAGGATTTTTACTTACCTTATCCCTTTACTCTCCTGGCAGCCAGCTCACTGCACTTTCTTATGAAGCTTCAGGTTGTTGGTGAGCTCTCTGCATTTTCACTTACAATGTAATACAATGCATACAATGCTTGTGACCACTGAACAGACTTCCCTAGGATATGTACACATGTTAGATTTCTGTTGTTGAAATTCCTGATCATTTTCCGTGACAGTAGAAGGAGAAGAGTGAGTATGCAATTCTGATTCATATAAAGGAGAAGGGGAAGACAAGGGAAGGGTTACAGTGGTCACTCCTGCTCAGTCAGGGCAGGTCAATAAATGGCATTGGGAAACTTTAATATTTTTACCATTATTATTAATAAACAGTATTTATATAGTGCCAACATATGACACAGAGCTGTACATTAAATAGGGGTTGCAAACTGACAGATACAAACAGGAGACAGGAGGGGGAAACCCTTCCCAGAAGAGCTTACAATTTAGGAAGAGGAAACAATAGCTCACAGTAGGAGGATAGGACTGTAGTACACGTGCTGGATTTTTGTCCAAGACAATCGCAATCATTTGTCTCGGGCAACAGTTATCTAGCATGTATATGTAGCCTTAGAGAATACGTTTAAGGGTACCGGTCACACAAGTAGAAGAGCCTGCAGGAGTGCGGGACCAAGGTAAGATAAAAGACTTGAAAGGCCCCCTAGACCTAAGGGAGCATTAACCATTGCATTATGGGTCAGCCACCCTGCAAGGGTACTTTTTATTTGTTCCTGAAGTTTGACTTTAAGAATACCAATAAAGAGGGAAATAATTACCCATTTTTTTTTTTCTGCCTTCTACAATGGTCAGGCTAAGGCGGAAGTTAATTATACAATTAACATGTAAAGTAATTTAGCTGACAATCCTAATTGAGCAATCAGCCAGTACATGGCAAATAAATCACAACACTATTCTAAGTAATGACGCTGCTAATTGTAATGTATTTCTGGTTAGAAATTAGGACATGTAAATCAGTCTATGTTGTACGCCCCCCTTTAGTGACACCGCTATCTGTCCTTCTGGTCTTCCTGACTGCCTATCCTTGCAAGGGAGGTTGGACCAGAGAAGATTAGTGTGAATTTATTACAACCACAGCATTGTGAGCAATCCAACCTATGAAAGATAAAAAAATAAAATGTGGTTTAGTTACCTTTAAAACCATTTCTGCGTATGTGGAACATATGTTAAACAAACATGTTGAACACATACCTGCACATATATGCAGTGCTTGGTTTGCACTATGCCAATATTCAGGTCAGAGTAATGTTCTGTTTTACATAGGGGTTGCATGCATTGCCGGTTCTCCAACACTTCTGAATGCTTTTAGAAAAAATGATACAGTTAGTCTTACATCATAATTATTCAAGTAACTGAAACACAGAACTCAGAAAACTGAATCCATGGAAAACTAATTTTGTGCATTTAAAGTCTAGTGATTCATAATAGGAGTTTATATATAGCAGCTATCAAGATATCATAGTGAACCTGTTCTACAGAATTTTTATTATCCCAGAAATATGTCTATATGACTAAAGATTATAAGGTCATCAAATACAAAGTACTCAAAATGTAACTTGGAAGTAGAAGTTATATTTCCCTGACCCTGCGAGAGATGTTAGAGCTAAGTGCAGAGTCAAACAAATTGGTAGCAATTAATTTAGTAGGAGAGATTCTCAGAAAAAGGACATAGAAATTGTCTCAGTGGCTATGAAAGTTAATCAGTGACTTCCTGAACCTTTGCTTTGGCAGAAATAGTATAGCTTCACTTTATTTACTAAGCAAAGCTAACATAACCATGTAGTACTAAGCTAATAAATCAACCCTAATGAGTGTGTGTACATTTCAGCTTGAGCTCACTCTCAGCTCCCCGTAGCTCATATAGGCTTTGTGAACCACCATATCATTCCCCAAAAAAAAAAACACACATGGTACTTTATAAACTAGTCTTGTCTGAATGATCCAAAACAATAGGAAGACGTAATTGTGTGGGGTGAATCCAACATATTCATCACAATTTAAACCTAAATTGTATTATTTTACTGTCACATCGAGTAATAAAGCTGAACTCGGTAAAGGTATATAAACAAAAAACTAAAAAAACTATTATCACATGTTTTTAAAATGCAACAAAGAACTTAGTTGGTGTTGGTCTCCATAATCCCCTGTACAGCAGCGCTTGGGCTGGGCAAAAACAAAGGGGTGGCACTAAGCGCCAATCAGAGGTACAATTTGCAAATATAGTGACAGGCAACATGATGCTGCTTATCCTTCATTGTCCAATCACAGGCTGTGACGGGAGAGGTGACCAAGTTGCTTTCCTTAACTCCAGTGGGGAAAAGTCAGGTCAGAAGTTGGCGCTTCGATCTGGCATGCCTGTGTATATCTCAGGACTGAATACACATTTATACAAATCCTTTCGGTGTATTTAGGTTTTTTTCTACAGTGTATATTTAAAGGAAAACTATATATATATATATATATATATATATATATAGTATATATATTCCTTTAAATATATTTTATTCATTTATGTCATTTTATTTGTATAAAATCTTATAGAAGACACATTAATACGTGTTTCTGTAACTCTAAGGGGACTAGTTATAAATAAATGAATCTGACATTCACATGGACACATGGAAGATTCTCCACCAGAGAATATTTGGTGAATGTCAGATTCCTTGCTTTATAAATAGACACCTAAAAGTTATGGGCCAGCCAAGCAGTAGCTGATCACTTGTGAAATATGGTAACCTGGGATGGATTTCTTTTTGCTAGCAAATGTTTTAAATCCTTGACCAGATACATTTGAGGTTTGCTGGATCACCCAGCTTCACTTATGAAAGTGTATGCTCTCCAGCCTTGGAGAGCTGTAATAAATCAGGCTCTCTGTGGCAGCAGAGAAGTAAAGTTTTGTAGTTAGCAGACTCCAAAGCACCACCTGCTTCTTGTACATGGAAAATAACAACATTCCTACATAATTTGGATGAAAATAAATAATTTTTTGGATCATTTGAGAGAGCTAAAAAAATATAAAACAGAATATGTAAAAAGCACTAAACAATATACATTCCCTTTAATTACAGAATAAGAGGATTGAGGGACCCTAATAATCTGTATCTTTCAGCACTGATCCTTTAAGAGCTTTTTGTTATTCTGATTCTACAGAAAGATTTAAAAATAAGGATCACAGACTGTTCCTTATCCAGGCAATGAGACTGATGAGTCTGAGTTTAAATATAGAGAAGTCTTTCTCTCTGATCAGGGTCAGCAGTCAGCTATTCTGTCCAACATGCTTTATTAAACACCATTTCACTTTCATAACAGTAAATTAGATGTAATTGGTAGCAGGTGGGGTTTTAATCTTACTGTCAATAGGTTGTACTGTCTTCTATCCCTCAATTTACTGCTACAGGCAGAATGCAAGTAGCTCAACACAGATTTACCCAGGGTGTTTGTGTTGTGTATCGAGCACTTATCATATATGTGTTATTGTAGCAATGTGAGCAGATACCCCAAGTCCAGCTTTATAAACTGACTACAGTAACATCAGGGCTACAGTAAGTAAAAAAGGTAAAGACAAAGTACAGGGGTCTTTGGGGTTATTGTTTTAATGATACAGTATTCTCAGAAATACAATACACATTGTCAGGATTCTTACATTTGTAAGAAATCCAAAAGGGCCACCCAAAATGAAGCTAAACAGTACATAACTACTTAATGATAATAAGTCCGATAGTGATCCGAAGGTCCAGACTGTAACCTGGAGGTCTGTAGTTCGCAAACATGTACGTAAGTACCCGACGCATTTCGCCCGTTGTAGGCTTCCTCATGGGTAGTAATACGTTTGGTAGAACAGTGCTAGTGGTATAATACAAACAACATAGCATCACCATAGATTACAGTCTGGACTTCTGGAATCACTATCGGATTTATTATCTTTGAGTAGTTGTGTACTGTTTAGCGCCATCTTGGTGGCCCTTTTGGATTTCTTACAAATGTAAGAATCCTGACAATGTGTATTGTATTTCTGAGAATACTGTATCATTAATACAATACCCTTGCCTAATAAAACCCCTGTACTTTTACCTTTTTTACTTATTAAGTTTGAGGCTTGGCAAGCACGTAATTGCAAAGATATTTTGCTGTAAACACCGTCTTCCACTGGTACCTGTCTGCTGTTGTATCAGTGCTACAGTACATTACTGTCATATATCTCTGGTCTTTCACAGATGCTGGTCGTACGTTGGACGGGTAGGTGGTGCCCAGGAACTGTCCCTCATGAAACCCAAATGTCTACATTGGGGTATAATACAACATGAGCTGCTACATTCCTTGGGCTTCCAGCATGAGCAGTGTCGCAGTGACCGAGACAAGTACATCCGCATCAACTGGGGAAACATCAGCCAAGGTACATATTGGTGAGCTACTTGCTATAACTTAAAAAGGCCAACCTATACATATACTGTGGACAGTATGGTGAGCTTCCATTCTCCTTGTTGGATTTTCCTAATGTATTTCATAGTATGGAGAATGTTACAAGAGGAGCTAGACACACAAAGGTCAGGGAAGGAACACCTAAAAGTCTTCAGGGGTCAGGAACAGAATCAGAAATTATTGCAAGGGCATTCTGCTGTTGGCATAAGTTTTAGGGGCCAACTCAGACCACTGAATTTGAAACAAAAACTATCTTTTAAGCTGAACAGCTTCTTTTTCCTGCCCTCTGCATATGATTTTGTGCAAACCTGAGTTAAGAACAAACCTACAGTTTCTCGTATGTAACCCAGGGACTACCTGTAGTCTACCTGTCCTTCAAATCCTTCAAGTTTGTGCCAACTCCAGAAATGTAGTAATAACAAGAAAATGAGACAGAAAAAGCAGGGTTTTTCTAGTTGCAAATGTAAGTATAATAAATTGTGGTAAATCATATAAAGCACAGATTACTGTGTAACATATATTTACAAGATGATATTGATGGTTCCCATTCACAACTTCCTAAGAAGTATGACCTAATGACTATACAGAGGATGCCTGCTTGTAAGAATCGCAAACAATAAACAAGAGAAAAATGGCCGTAACCTGACGCATTTCGCCTGATGACTTCCTCAGGAGATTTGTGGAGAGCGTTAAAAACTGTAGCGGGTTTTAGAATATTTTAAAAGGGATACCTCACAGGTGAACATAAGTACATATCCACATAACTGTCTGATACATGATGTTTAGAAAAGTGTCCAATGATGTGCAGAGTTTGCCAGACAGAGGCACTGTAGCATAGTAAATAAATCAGCTCATCATGTTTTTCCTGTCTTATTTTCTTATACTTTTGTTCCTCTACAATGAGTGAATAATGATAGGTTAGAAGACTGGGACCAAATCTATGTAAGACTAGCTGTACCACTGTAGTATGGTACTCCTATTGGGCTGATTTATTACATACACTTTCACCAATGAAGCTGGGTATTCTGGCAAACCTGAAATGGATCTTGTCCAGTATTTAAAGCATTTGCTAACAAATGAAATCTATTCCAGGTTTGCTGGATCACCCAGATCCACTGTGGGGGGGGGGGGGGGGCTTTAATAAATCAGGCCCATTGTGTCACCCCCTAAACTTATCACTCAGATCAGCCTGTATTTGGCTGTTCATGGGAACTTTCGGAGGTTATGTTGGTGGACATTCTTTTTAAATTCTGCAAAAAGCAAATACGCATGTGTATGCTAAAGAGGGCTATCTTTGCCTTGCTTTGACTGCATTTCCACCACACTTTAATAGAATATGCAGCCTACAAAGAAATGCAACACAGAATAGTTAGCAGCCTCTTAACTGCCATATCTACTAGATTGTAAGCTCTTCAGGGCAGGGTTCTCTTCTCCTGTATCACTGTCTGTATTCGTCTGTCATTTGCAACCTCTATTCAATGTACAGTGCTGCTTAATATGTTTGCGCTATATAATACCTGTTTATTAATAATAATTATATTAAAAATAATAATATTTACTGCCTTATTGGACTTAATATGATTTTGCTGAGCTGTATTTGATGTGCGTTCCCAACAAATGTCAAACACAGGAAAACAACATGACTTTTTTTTCGTAATACCTTTTTCTTTACTGATAACTGACATGTTTATCAGCAGCCTAAATTTGATTTGCAAAGTTTACTCTCTCTGTTAAGTGAACTTCTGATCCAGTTTGTGTTGCCATAGAAACTTTAGAATTTCACTAATAACACATATTAGAATACAATTATAGAGCTGTGCATCACTGAACAAATAAAGCACAACTAAGAGCTAGTGACAGATGGTAAATCGACTACTGGAATCTTTGAAAAATACTAAAGTGGGGAAACCAAAATTACAACTTCACCCATATACCTGGTGTCACCAGAACAGGAAATGTAGTAAAATATCCTCAGTAAAATCACAGAGAACAAAAGATCTAACTTACTCAAATAAAAAAAAAATAATTACATGCCTTACAAATAAAAAAAAATAAAAATAATTACATGCATTACATGCCCATGCCCAGCTCAGCTTTGGTTGCCAGGATAGCTAGATAGCTCATAGTATAGATCCACTTTAATTTTTATCTAGGTTATTGTAACATATCAAACTCTGGGTAAAGAGCTGCACCTAGTGGATTTGTTTCAATACTGCAAGCAAAACTTATACCTAGACATTATTATTATTATTATTATTATTAAACAGGATTTATATAGCGCCAACATATTACGCAGCGCTGTACATTAAATAGGGATTGCAAATGACAGACTAATACAGACAGTGATACAGGAGGAGAGGACCCTGCCCCGAAGAGCTTACAATCTAGTAGGTGGGGGAATTTCACACACAAAGGATGTGAGATATGTAGTGTGGGAAGTAGTGATGGTTTCAAATGACAGAAGAAGCCGGGTAGGCAAGTTTGAAAAAATGGGTTTTGAGCGCTCTTTTAAATGAGCAGAAAGTAGGAGCAAGCCGAATAGGACGAGGAAGACCATTCCAGAGAGTTGGAGCAGCTCTAGAAAATTCTTGTATCCGTGCGTGTGATGAGGTTATGAGTGAGGAAGTCATTAGTAGGTCATTGGAGGAGCGGAGAGAGCGGCAAGGGGAGTATTTTTTAACCATGTCAGAGATGTAAGTGGGACAATAACTGTGTAGGGATTTCAAGGCAAAGCACAGGAGCTTAAATTTGATTCTAAGGTGAAAAGGAAGCCAATGGAGAGAACTACAAAGAGATGTAGCGGAGGAGGAGCGGAGGGAAGGATGGATGAGTCTGGCTGCAGCATTCATAATAGATTGTAGAGGAGAGAGTCGGGTTAGTGGAATACCAGCGAGAAGGATGTTACAGTAGTCCAGACGAGAAATGATAAGAGCATGTACAAGGAGTTTGGTGGTCTCAGGGGACAGATAGGGGTACAGGTAGACATTTGTAACACACCTGTACAGACAGAAATATAAATGCCAATAATAATGATCTTTGAAAAAATAATTATGTAGCTGTTTCTTGTTTTAGGACTTTGAGATACTGACCTAATGGAAGTACATAGATTAGAAAAGTCATAGTCAAGTCAAAGTTTTTAATTAAATACAATAATGCTGTCTAAGAAAGTGCCGAGCCAATGGGCATGATATATTAAAGCTCTCCAAGGCTGGAGAGGATACACTTTTATCAGTAAAGCTGGGTGATCCAGCAAACCTGGAATGGATTTCTTCAAAGTCATTTGATATTTGCTGACAAATGTTTTGAATCCTAGACCAGATCAGTTCCAGGTTTGCTGGATTACCCTGTTTCACTGATGAAAGTGTATCCTCTTCGGTCCTAAACATCAGGCCCAATAAATTAGCCTAATAGGCAGAAAAGGGAAAAAGGGATATTAAAGTAATTTAAAGTAAGTGGTATTATAACCAAGTTCTCACTCTTTAAATTATCAATACAGGTAGTGTACTCAATGCACTCAGACACTGTTATGGGTTTGTGTTCATGGGAAAAATCCTGTGTAGGTTTAGATAAATTCTTTATGCATTTTATGAGAGTTTCAGAAGCTTCTGAGTTAATTTAAACCTACAGAGGGTTCTCTTGTGATCTGCATCCTTTTATCCTACATTAACCTGTTTCAGGATGATATATGCATTCCCATTGACTCGTTTAAAAAAGCAGTTCTTGTTACTGCTTATACTTATATAGACCAAATCCTTCATAATCATGTGCAGTATTTATTTTATTAAATAATAAAATAAATATATATACATAGTAGACTCTTGACTATCCAGCCTAATGTGGCAGCAGGGTAGGCCAAATAACAAAAAAGGCGTATAGTCGGGAGTACCATTAATAAAGTACAATACCACACACACGGGCAGTGTTCCTCTCTCCGCACCCTCAGACATCTGCTCACAGTTCCGGAGAGCAGGCAGCAGCGGCGTCGCAACATGTGCCATGCAGAAGCACCACAGCAGTCGTCCGCCCGCGCCGCCCCGGCATTTTAGAATGAAGATTTTTTTTTTTCTCAGACTCCGTAGTAGGCTGGATTGTACAGAGGCTGAGTAGTCGCGAGCCAGATAGTCGAGATCCTACTGTATATACAATTTTAATTTGAACAGTCTCCCAGAGCCTCCAATAAGTAATTGGAACAGTGACCCATCAGTTGTCTATCATGCAGTTCACTTAAATAAGCAAAATGTCTTGGAGAACAAAGGCAAACATTAAACTGCAAAAGTTTTTTTTTCTCACATAACTTAGGTAGAACTCGATTTATTCTCAGATGCGAAAGAATGTGAATGTTAAATAGAATATGTCACCTTGGGTTTGACCAGCTTATTGGAGTCATCCAGGTAACAGGAAGTGTGTAAACTTCTGCTCTTCTTAGATCTAAGCAGCCAATAACCTACATTTGTCATTGAAGGATGGAGGGGGAGGAATGGACAGGCAAATGGTGCAGCTGAGTAATCCCAGGGAAGGTAAGTAGATCGATGTGGGTGTGCCATCAAGCAATGGTGCCACATTGCTGAGATCGGACAGCAATAGGAAATTGTGCTGTCCTATACCCATTATACACAGTAACTGAAGGTTTTCACATACAGCATATGATCCAGAAACTTCTTTAAGATTCAATGGCAGCCAATCATGTGACCAAATTCTTAGGCATCTGATCACATGTTTTCTGCTGAAAGGGAAAAATTACAAAAAGCAAAAGCCATGAGTTTCTCATTTAAATTTAGGTCTAGATAATGATATGGGATGATTTCAGGAGACTTTAAAACCAAAATACATCCAGATATTCGCTATAACCAACATAGGTCATGAATATCAGCGCAGCACCCAGCCTTTTACCCATCATATATATTTATGATATGGATATACACTCATCACATCAGCTGGTCCATGTTGTCACTATAGGTAACACAGTTAAGGTTTACATGGCCATGTAGCAATGAACTCTTACAAGTAGATTAATAATATTAACAGAATTATATATCACTAACATATTACGCAGCGCTTTACATTAAATAGGGGTTGCAAATAACAGACAGATACAGACAGTGACACAGGAGAAGCAGAGGACCCTGCCCCGAAGAGCTTACAATCTAAAAGGGGGGGGGGAGCAGCACACAATCAATCTCCATTAATGAAGGATGGCATCACCTGTGTTTATTCATCATCCAGGGTCAGTATCTAATCCTGGATTCTGGCTCAAAGATGACACAATTATATAAAGATGGATCACATTGTGATTCGATACAAAGTCTGGTAGTCACTTGGTAGAAGAGACTGATTAAATGCTTCTTTTTACATGCAGCTACACGTTTTATTTCAATCCAGGCAAAATCACTGGAAGTGATTTTCCATTATGTTTCTGGGATGAAGTAGCCAGCTATTGATCACCATCTCAATCAACGTTTAGGCAGCCTTCAAATGGACCAGAAAAGCCTGGAACCCACCAGATCATTACAGGAGCATATTTCATCATTGGATTTTGCCATTTTTTAGGGAGATGCCACCTCTCTCTACTATGACATGTAGTCACAAGACTACATGTCATAGTAAAGATAATAAAAACAAGAAATAACAAAGACAAGCTGGAAGTCACAGGGTGAGAATTAGATCACAGAAACAGCAAGTCCATCTAACAAGACAGTATAGAGTTTCCGGAAGGCTGTTTTGTCAAATGACATCTCCTCTGTGTTAAATGTCAAGCACATTTGCACTTAATTAGTTCTTCCTATATTTAAGTTGGCAGCACCTATAGTATATTTATAGATGTACTTGCAGTAAGTGGTAAAAATAGCATGAGGTGATGGATAATTATGAAAAGCAACGCAGTAACAAGACATATAACAGTCTGGATGTGTAAACTTTGTCTGGTGTAGAGGTGTGATAACGCCAGGCTCTGATATCTTGTCTTAAATTGCATCTCTTTGCTATACTTTGTGGTAGATAAAGGAGGAGGCAATATATTATGTATATTAACATGTGTAATAAAGAAATGTAAAATACCATGCTCCAAATTACATATGGCGCTCATCACTGTAGGGGTGGTCAGTTTTGTAAGACAGTTTTATGGAGACATAATCCTGCTACAAAGCATTGGTCAGACCACATCTGGAATATGCAGTCCAGTTTTGGGCCCCAGTTGACACAAAAGGACATTGTGGAATTGAAGAGAGTGCAGAGAAGAGCTAAACTAAACTAATAAAAGGAATGGAGGAGCTCAGCTATGAGGAGAGATTAGCTAGCTCTGGAGGAAAAGAAGTTTAAGCTCCGGATAAGGAAGGGATTCTTCACTGTAAGGTCTGTGAAAATGTGGAATTGGCTCCCTCAGGAAGTAGTTTCACCAAGTTTTATAGATTGCTTTAAGAAAAAGCTAGAAGCTTTCTAGAAGCACATAATATAACTGGGTATTAAGGCTTTAAAATAAAGATAACAGAGACCATTGATCTAGGGAACATTTGATTGCCTCAGGGATTTTCTTTCCCCTGTTTAAGCAAATTGTACACGGGTTATTTTTGCCTTCCTTTGGATCATCTATGTCCATGGGGTTTTATATCTGGGATATGTTTATTTCACTAGTGGTTGAACTTGATGTCTTTTACAACCTGACTTACTATGTAACTATAAAAAGCCATGTGCTGCTGGCTACAGTCCTCTTGGTGGTGCTGAACAAAAGGAAACAACTGGAAGATCAAACACTGCGGGAGTTGCACTGGTATATGAAACTGTGTTATAGGTTGGCACTAGCACCTTTAAAATCAAATCAATCTAATAATGATCAAGCGGTTGTCTTAGTAATAGGTGGCAAGGCATTAGCCATGTACCTGAAAGATTACAAAAAATCTCCTATATTGCATTGCTGCTTCTCAAACCTTTTTACTTAAATGGTTGCTTGGGCAACCTAGGCAAGAGAGCAGCTATATATACATGGGATTCCTGGCAGTAGCATCATTATCATTCTCTTTACATTGCTTTCTTTGGTGTTTATTATCCGTTAGCTATAAGGTGTTCTAAATTTAATGGCATGAATGTTATTCTATTTATTATTTCTTCCAGACAAGGAGCGTAACTTCTACAAAATGAGCACCCAAAACCTGGGGATGCCTTATGATTACCTGTCTGTTCTGCACTATGGCAAGTAAGTCAGTCATTTAACAAGGTCCATGCATTAAGCTATCTAAAAAGCCCAATAAATATAACCATATCACCATTTGTTTTCTTATAGGTACGCCTTTACCAATGATGCCGGAAAAGCTACCCTGGAACCCATTGGAGACCCCCATGCTGTGATTGGCCAGCGGGTTGGGTTGAGTTCTTTGGATGTTGTGAAGATAAACAAACTATATGGATGCAGTTAGGTTGAGAGATAATGAAAAGAATGGTATAGGATTGTAAATTCTGTAAGGCTTAGTCCACCCAGAACAGATATTTTCGTTTTTGGAACAATAATTTAGAAATTAGTTAAACTAAGAAATGTATTTTTGCAAAATGGTCAGGAATAAATGCATTTTCACAAAAACATCACTAAAAGTTCTTTTTCACCAAAATTACTGGAAGCAGAGTCAAAAGGAATCAAAAGAACCTGTGGGAGCATGGCAGAAACATGGACCAAACAACATATTTCTGTAAATTTTTTTTATTTTTGAGACATGTCTACATGGATCTCCTTCACACGCACAATCGTTTTGACAAAATTATGTATAATGGAATTGCAATGAATGTGAATTCACTGCATAGCTAAATGTATACAAACATACAAACATCTTTCACATTGTGACTATAAATGAATATATAGTGTATGTATATAGATATATGTATGCGTGTGTGTAGAGTCGTGATTTCCCAGCTTCTCTCAGTGGATTCTCCCTGGATCCTCCTTCTGATCTATATAAATGGCCTCAAGAAGTGGGGTTTGGTGCCAATGCACTGGGTTAGGGGAGTATTTTTGCCTTTGGCTATAGGTAACAGATCTTGAAATTATTCTTTGTGAATGATTGGGAGGAGTGTACCTTTGGATCTATGTAACGCAGGGCCTCTTCGATTGGATATATATAAATGAATTGTTAAATCTAAATCTGATGTTACATATTTTTGGAAAAAAACCTAAAGGTCTAATGGGGATGCAGTGCAGTTGGGCTAGCTGAGATGTTGAAAAGATTGTACAATCACATGGTAACTTGTAGCTTAACATATGCTACTGTACATATAGCGGTAAGTGTTCTGTATCTGTATAACTATCTGAATGGTGATCCCATTGCTCCAGGTCTTCCTGCAGTTTGAGAAGTTCAATGTTCAGCCTTCTTCAGCCTGCAGCCAAGCCTTTGTCACTGTATTTGATGGGATAAGCAGAGCTGCCCCAGTTATTATGCCTGGGACTTGTGGAAAAGTGCGCCCGCTTGGCCACATTGCCTCTGGGAAGCTTATGAGAATTGAATCTACCAACAGAGGGAGGGAACTCAGCTTTAAGGCAATATACAATACCAGTGAGTACAAAAACTATCCAATGAATTGTTCACAATCATATTTGTAAGTTGTAAGCTTGATTGGGCAGCATCCTCCTCTCTGTCTGTGTCACAGTTTGTACATGTATGTATGCAGGGCTGTCATCTGCACCCTTATTTATTGTACAACACTACATTATATGTTGGTGCTTATATTAATAAACAATAACAGGATTCTACAGCACTATGAAATAATCAGAAGCCTTCTGGTAAATCTAAATCCTTGCTGAATGACATTTAATTTTCTAAAACCCTGCATATAATATATCATTGCATTTTTTTCCTAAAATACTTGTATTAATTTTTTCATCCTTTGTGTCTATCCCCGTGCTGTTGATCTCCTGCAGCCTCCTTTAGCCACCTTATATCTACATATGCATTAGTACTAGCACCAGTTACACATCATTGTTCAGGAATGGCCTCCTAAAATTGATAGTTCAACCATGCCTATATAATGTGCACCTTCACTTCACTTCCATTGGACTCAACATATCCCAGTGAGGTGTCTTTGCACTGCAGGTAAAGTGGGTCAAAGGCTACCATTTCTTGTCAACCCTTAACACTTAAGCTCCTAAACCAGAGATTCTCAACCAGGATTTCATGGAACCACAGGGATCATCCAGAGTTTGCTAGCATTTTTTTTTTACTGGCCGCCAATTTAAAAGGCTTTTTTTTTCCGCATTGACCTACCCCCCCCTAAAAAAAAATATTATACTAAACAAAGTACAACTATAAGATTATGCATTATCATATTTAAAATAGCTGTAAAAATTTTGATAGGGTCGTCCCAGTTCCCGATGCGTTGTGCAGTTTTGGCTTCCTCAGGGAAGGTAGGGACATACATTTGATGAGTAAATCATTAGTCCTGGTTAAGGATTAATGCTGTAGAGAGGATTGATTATGTAGGGAAGAGTGCATGTTATGAGTATCCAATCAGAAAAAGTGATGGACGAACTTTTTAGATGGTGTACATTATGGGTAGCCAATGAAAGGAGGGTATTGTAAAAACTAGATGGTGTAGAATAATGTGTGCATAGAAAAAAGGATTAACCACTGAGCATGGAGGTGTAGGATTTATCCAATTAGCAGCTTGTGAAATATAGACTATGGGGTTGCACGACACATAGCCCAAACATTGTATTGTTAGTGAAAGGAGGAAAGTTTCAAATTCCCCAAAAGGTAGAGTAACAGCCTTCCCTATACCAGGAAAGAAAAAAGTGCAGTTAAGTGTAATTTTTGCTTTTGACAAAGCCAGAAGGCTTTCTTAGCTAACTTTGATTTGTACGCTAAAAAGGAACTCTTACTCTGTTTTATTCTACAGTACATGTACCTTACTTACCTTGAATGTATAGCAGCTTGTTATAATGCATGTCTTTCCTCTATTGCAGTAAATTGTGGGGAATCCTTCAACAGCTCAACAGGAAATTTCTCTTCTCCTGCTTTTCCAGCACTGTACCATAATTCCATGGACTGTGTATGGGTGTTATCTGCTCCTCCTGGGCACAAGGTAATTATGGTGGACATATGGAATCCTTCAAAGGATAATGTTAATAAAAACATTCCTTATCTCTAACTAACCTAACGCAACCCAACCTACCCCTCCACAGTTGTGTACTTACCAAAGTCTGAATAGTTGCATGTTTGCATGTTTGTTTACAGTCTACCACCACAAGAACTAACTTCTGCCAGTGTTTGTGCAATATAGCCCCATTTATTTCTTTGGGTTGTTTCTTGATGAGGTAGAGGAGCCCTATGGAAGTCTAAGTGATATGCGCAGATGTCAGCAGCATGAATGAATGTCATGTTCTTAGTGTACTTATGTAACTTTTTTGATTTGCTCTGCCCTGCCTCTACAAAATGAGTGACAGTGATGTCTTTTTATCTCCTGTTCTGATGACAACTCAAATCAGTCCAGTATTTGGCCTCAATATTTTTCTCCAGTGCAGTTAAGCAAAACACCTTAGTGGCCAACCAGTCCGAGTCTACTGATTGAAGAAAGAAGGAATTGTTCACTTGAGGGCATCGCCTCTATCTGTCCTCCTGACAACAATGTGCAGTGCTGTAGAGGCAAATGGGTTAACATTGTCAGCCTTCCTAGTCTTAGGCTTTGTACACACGTCAAATGATTCTCGCTAGATAAAAACAGTTGTGCTTGTCTAGGGCAAGAATCTGACATGTGTACGGCGGTTATCCTACCTCGTTCAAATTTTGGCAGGACATAGAATGACTGTTGTCAATAGAGAAGAGCACATGAGAATTGCAACTCACTCGTTCTCCCCGCTCCACTTTCCATAGAACGCAATGGTGCTGTGTGTACAATGCTCATTCGTTCATGTCACTCCTTTGTCACTGGAAACAATCACATCAAAAATTGAACATGTGTATGCTGCCTTATTCCGAATTGAGCACTGCAACAACATGTTAAGAAACCAATGTAGTTGACAGGGATTTCTTTCTTATCCAGCCATTGCTGTATTGCCAGGTTACCCCCAGGCCTTTTTGTTTGCGTAAAGTGAGAAGTGAGTCAGATTCTGGACAATTAGTATTACTGTTGTGCTGGTGAAGCTTTCCCCCATTTGCTGTTGTATCTGTGGGGCAGGAAGAAAGGGAATCTTAATCCAAGTTGGATAAGGCAGTAAAAACATTTTTTAGTAGTTAGAAAAGAACTTTGATCAGGAAATGTGGGAAAATCAGGCAACAATAAAAACTTGACACAGATGCTAACCAATCCACCATCACCCTCGTCATTCCTATATTGGATAACTGTACTGTCTAAGTTATGGTAAGAGAAGAATTCTTATTGGTGGTTCACATATTACACATTCCTGTTACTTTGTGCACTGCCTGATTGAATAAAACCTTATTGTCTGTGACCCCTGGTACAATTATTAACCCACGATGCTAGGATGAAGAAATGAAACTTACACTCTAATCGTTTGTGTTTTCACAGATTACGGTAAATATTGCTCCCTTCAGTCTGGAAATGTCCACAGGCTGCTCCTATGACTATCTTCTCTTTCAAGATGGACAAAAACAGAAGAGAACATGCGGAGCTCTTCCCAAGCTAAGTTTTACATCCTTTACCGGGTCTCTGATGGTTTCCTTCCATAGCGACTCCTCTGTCCAGGCCAATGGCTTCTACGCTACATACTCTTTGTGTAAGTTTCTCATGAAGGATGTAACAGATATACAGTAAGTACAGTTATTATGACTGGTCACACCTTCAGTTCCTACCATGTGGTGAGCCATACCTAAAGTGACCATTAAAAAATAATTTGTTGTAGAACCTTCCATAGGTGGGATACCACAGAGTAGTGGTTTATAATGGATAGATCTATTTAGTATAAACCCAATATTCATGAGAGGCACAAGCACATCAGATTCTTTACATAAATCACATGACATAAAAGCAAAATAAGTCAGTGGCTTAAAAATGTTTTTAACATTGGCTGGTCTGAGAATTAGCAGCAAGTGGCTTATGTGTGTGATGAAGGTATTCACACAACCAAAGACATAATGGGCATTGTGCACAGAATACTATGATAATGAAGCATTATCAAAAGAGGCTGTGATTTCTTTTAGAGGCAATAAATATCTGCTATACTTTATTTAGAATCCATGTGCTGCAAAGTATTTTCAATGCTAGGTCTGCTTCAGAATCATCTGGTGCCTTCAGGAATGTATTGCTTCCAGCTTCATTGCTATACAACAAGCAGGTGGCTGATGAAGTAGCAAACACCAGTAGCAAACTACTGAATGTTCCATAGGTAAAAGGTTGGCACTAGTGCAAATCAGGAAGTTGACACATGTCCATGCCACCTGATTCTTGGCCATAGACAGTCCAATTGGCAACAAATGGGCATCCAAGTATGGCCAAGTAGGCAATCATGGCTGAAATTGTTTTTCGGCACCTTTGCTGAACTCTCATGTCATGCAGGAGACAGGAGGAGGAGGAGCCTTTTTTTTTATATAGAAACCACCTACAGTATATACAGTGAGGGAAATAAGTATTTGACCCCCTGCTGATTTTGTACGTTTGCCCTCTGACAAAGAAATGACCAGTCTATAATTGTATTCCCAGATCCCAGGTGTCTCCCCTGTATGCAGGTAACGAGCTGAGATTAGGAGGACCCTCTGTAAGGGAGTGCTCCTAATCCAAGCTTGTTACAGTACCTGCAAAAAAGACACCTGTCCACAGAAGCAATCATTCAATCAGATTCCAAACTAGCCACCATGGCCAAGACCAAAGAGCTGTCTAAGGATGTCAGGGACTGGTCTGGGCTACAAGACTATCGCCTAGCAGCTTGGTGAGAAGGTGACAACAGTTGGCCCCATAATTCACAAATGGAAGAAACACAAAATAACTGTCAATCTCCCTTGGTCTGGGGCTCCATGCAAGATCTCCCCTCCTGGAGTTGCAATGATCAAGAACGGTGACAAAGCAGCCCAGAACTACAGAACTACGCGGGGGGGGGGGACTTGTCAATAATCTCAGGGAAACTGGGACCATAGTCACCAAGAAAACAATTAGTAACACACTGCACCATGAAGGCCTGAAATCTTGCAGAGCCCACAAGGTCCCCCTGCTCAGGACAGCACATGTACAGGCCCGTCTGCAGTTTGGCAATGAACATCTGAATGATCCACAGGAGAACTGGTTAAAAGTGTTGTAGTCAGATGAGCACAAAATTGAACTCTTTGGCATCAACTCAACTTGCCGTGTTTGGAGGAGGAGGAATGCTGCCTATGACCCCAAGAACCCCATCCCCACCATCAAACATGGAGGTGGACACATTATGCTTTGGGGGTGTTTTTCTGCTAAGGAGACAGGACACCTTCACCGCATAAAAGGGACAGTGGACAGGGCCATGTACTGTCAAATCTTTGGTGAGCACCTCCTTCCCTAAGCCAGGGCATTGAAAATTAGTCGTGGATGGGTATTCCAGCATGACAATGACCCAAAACACACGGCCAGGCAAAAAACAAGTCACTCAAGAAGAAGCACATGAAGGTCCTGGAGTGCCAATCTCCAGATTGGTTGATAGGGGATCAAATACTTATTTCACTCATTACAATGCACATCAAGCTCTGACTTTTGAGCACTGGGTTTTTGAGGGTTCTTTTGTTGTTATTCTGTCTCTCACACCTACAATAAACCTACACATCAAGCTCTGACTTTTGAGCACTGGGTTTTTGAGGGTTCTTTTGTTGTTATTCTGTCTCTCACACCTACAATAAACCTACCATTACAATTATAGACTGGTCATTTCTTTGTCAGAGGGCAAACGTACAAAATCAGCAGCGGATCAAATACTTCTTTCCCTCACTGTACCTACATGTTGTAAAAATGTGAACATCATACCCAAAAAATGCTGCAATAATAGGGGTTCACTGAAAATACATTGGGGAGATTTATCAATTCTGTCACATAGCACTGCTAAATAGGAGCAACAAGGGGGACATCTGGCATATTTACTACTACAAGGTTACAGCTGGAGTCATACATTTCTCCCACATTTGTTCTAAAGTAGCACAACAACAGAATGAAGCCTGACCCCAAGCACTTCCTAATTATGCCTCTGTTTGAAACTTAATTGTGTCTCATCTTCAGTAATAAATCTGTCTGATCTGCAGTAATAAATCTCATCTACAGGTATACATCTCCCTAATCTATCTCAGACCTTTGTAGAACTGTTGTGGTTAGCTTCTCAGGATTACTGGAGCAGAGGTTGAAAATACACAGGAACAGCATTATTATTAATAATAATAAACAGAATTTATATAGCGCCAACATATTGCACAGCGCTGTACATTAAATAGGGGTTGCAAATGACAGACAGATACAAACAATGACACAGGAGGAGGAGAGGACCCTGCACAGAAGAGCTTACAATCTAGGAGGTGGAGGAAGTAACACACAATAGGAGAGGAGATATGGAGTGATGGGAAGTAGTGAGATGATGACCAAGGCCATAAGTATAAAACAAAAGACCAGAATGTTTTAAACCTGAATATTCAGTATCAGTCTTTGTGCTCATCTTGAAGTGCTGCTTGTAGAGCATCTCACTGAGAATAACTTCCAGGAATGGGTCACATGATGCAGAATAACTTTAGTGCTGTGTGAAAGGACCACTGGGCTTTGTTTACCAAATGATGACATTTATTAAATTGGAACATAAATAATAATTATGCATTGTACATGCTCTATTGCTAATAAATAACATAAACTGTCAAGAAAACATTGATAGCTAATAGGAACCAAATCGAACATGCATGAAAAAAAAGCATACAGTACACAGCAGTAAAGGGCCAGTAAGGTTCAAAGTTATATTTCAGGTTTATGTGTAGTCTGTTGTTTTTTTTATTGCTTAGGGACACAAAAGTGAGAACTCCTGCCACAGTTCTGGGATGTGATATGGATAATCATGAAATTTTGGGGCTTCCTAACCACCTTGGGTTTCCTTTACTCCTCCTTATATAAACTAACAGTTTGGAGAGAGTAGGAACCCCACTTAATAGCTGCACAAACCAATAGAAATCTGCTCAGCAGACTTTAAGTATACCTAAACCTAAAAACAAAAATAAATTATATTGTAGCTTACCAGTCTTTAGATTTGGTGGCTGCATTGGATTTCCACCAACATATTCTGCAAGTACAGAAAAATACCAGTTGATCCTGCAGCGTCTGTGTAACCTCCAACAATGTTATCAGCTCAGGAGTTAGCACTCTGGCCTTTGCTGCGCTGGGCTCCAGGTTTGAATCTTGACCAGGACACTATCTGCATGGAGTTTGCAGGTTCTCCCCGTGTTTGCTCCGGTCTCTTCCCAAAAACATGCAGATATATTAATTGGCTTTCCCCCAAAATTGACCTTAGACTGTTAATGACATGACTATGGTAGGGACATTTCATTGTGAGCTCCTGTGAGGGACAGTTAGTGACATGACTATAGACTTAGTAAAGCACTGCATAATATGTTGGTGCTATATAAACACTGGATAATATTTACAAAGAAAAAGAGAGGAGGTGTTTAATAGTCCACATCCAAGAACTGGTAAGATATAATATCTATGATTTTAGGTTTAGATATGCTTAATCTCCTTGCTAGTTTCCAAATGCTGAAGTATAGTATAGTATAATAAAGAGACGGACTGTCCCAGGACAACAATCAACATGTTCAGCTCTGTATTTAGTGTCTTGCCTATAGTTCAGCATTAGGGCATATCTCTTAGCCCATTCAGGTGACAGGTTCTCTTGACAGCCAACCCCCACTAATAATTACCTTCCCTGCACTGCTCTGATTGCTTACCAGGACCCAGACTGATTATGCCTTTGTAATCTGCATGTTGGTTTATGCTGGAGCTGGCACAGGTCTTATCCTGCTCATCCTGCACATCCTGCTCTCCTATGGGAATGCTCAAGGCTGGGGATTGGCTGCTCAGGCAGAAAGCACAACACCCTGGAGGAAAAGAGCTACACAGAGAACATGTTTAGCACTTGCATAGGATGATACCAGCTATCTCAACTAACTTATGAGTTGTAATAATGCATCTTTGTAGATTTAGCTAATTTAAAAAAAAAAGTTTAATTGGGCTTTAACCTTCATTAAAAGGAAATCTGATTGACTCCTATAAATGATTACCCTTTGTAAAGCATCCAACTTTTCATTGCTTAGCACTGCTCGGAACAGTGGACACAATTATTGAGTGAACACACAGACAAAATAGGAATAAACATAGAGGGATCGTATATAAGTTACACAGTGTAGATCATACATGAACACCAGAAAACAACACAGCATATTTTATTTACAGTGGGAGGTAGGCTTGTGGAAAATAGGAGCCCTTGTGGAGAAAGAGATGTGGACATGCGGAGCAGCACCACACTAATGCAGGAGAGGACGTAAAAAATAAGTTCTAATGTCCACAGGCCTTTCGGAAGTATGGAATAAAGAGACAGCCGAATGATCCTGTCCAGTTCAGGCTTCAATGCAATTATGAGAAAGCCAAATGCATTCAGTAGCCATTTTCTGCTCTTCATAACCATGATGAATCTATTCACACATTTCAGTACATGTCCACAATGACTGGAACTGTTGTGGTTTGTTGTAAGGGTCCATAAACTTAGATACAACTGCTAATTATTATTATGTATAATAGAAAAAATAAAAAAAATACATTATTATATATTTTACTGACCAGGTGGTATTTATGGTTGCTCTTGACCACATGTCCCACCATTCTTTGCTCTCCAGATCATGGCTAAGCCCAAGCTGAATGTTAACAATCTTAGGACTTTGAAGAGGCAGTGTGTATAAAAAGTTGATCAAGCATTTTCCTGTTCAATCAGTAAATGGTAAAGTATAAAATATATTTTCAAAAATACCAAGAGAAAATGAGCCCACTGTTCATACATAGCCGGCTTCCTCCATGTCTTTTCTGATTTCACATACAGGTAATGTAAATGTATGACAGGGGCGGCTTAGCTTCAGGTAGTGCAAGTGTAGCACCAAGATTATGGTCCTGGCAAGAGACAAGCGCAGAGACCGACAATGTTCTACTTGCACAGCTGCTCTGATTCCAACTGGTCCTGGAGTTTAGGTTAATATTGTCAAAATTTACCCAACGCTCTTCTCCTTCACACAAAGCCGGGTTTTACAGAAGACCGGCGGCAGTTGGGACAACCACGAGACCCATTGGTTTGGAGACAGCTGAATTGGCAAGAAAAGAAAGAACCAGTATGAATCTTGAGAAGTATAAATAAATGATATTATGTACAAAGCCATACCTAATATGAAAGGAACTTTTTTAATTCCATTTAAAAACACCTAAAATTTTTTGTTGGAAAGAGAAAGTACTTATAGTGGGGGACAAACCAGTGCCAATCACATGTGAACTGTGAGCCCAATATAATTTGTCATGTCCATAAGTACAGGACAGATGTTTGTCCACCCAAAGGTCAGCAATGGCATCAGTCAGAGACCAGGTAAACCCTGACAACAAAGTAACAGTGACAAAATAATAAGATGGGAGGGGAAGAATTGTCCATTAAAAAAAAAAACCAACACCCAACTGATTACATATTAGGATACCATGTTTCCTAACCTAATAAGAAGCATTTACCAGTTACCCATTCACTGTTCCTCAAGGGCCCATTTACTTTCAGTAAAGTTTCAGAGGAGTTCTTCTCCTTTTGATATCCAATTTTTTTTTTTAAGTTGGGCAGCTCAATAAAGATTTTGCAGTCTTATAACAAACCAATGTGGTCTGTCCCCCTGGTGATGCTGCATTCTGAGCAAGCTTGAGGAACTTCTGTTAAATGGATAATTTAGCTTTAGATCCAAGGCACCCAGGGGAGCCAGAGATGAAATGCTCAGTTAGTGACCTTATTAGGATAGGGAGGTCTTAGCTGGTCACCAGGCATCATGGTCGTTGACCACCAGAAATACTTCTACAAGCACTTTGAGATCAATGAGATAATCAATCAGCTCCTCAAACCTAGTGCAAGGATGATATTTCGTAGAACAAGGCAAAAACGTTTCCATCTCACAGAACATTCCCCAAGACTTCTATGTGGAATCGAATATGGAGTGGATAACCAAATAACATCACAGCTTGGCATAATGTTGAGTGACTTACTTCATTCTTGTGGTGGGAACCAGAGACAAGATGTCTGACTGGTGGGGAACTTTTCCACTGAATAAATGTAACCAAACAGAATAATTTATACTAAAGATAATGGAAAATACATATCAAAACTCTTCTTACCGGAGATGGAAGACATGGGAGCAGGGCAAGGCTTGGAGTTGGCAGTTCTTCTCTCCGATAGATTCTCCGCACATTCCACAATACAGCTCCATCTCCTCCACACACTCGTGGAACCGAACGACGTGAGTGCGGAGTTCCCGTTGCTGCTGTCTCGTACGATAGATGATCTCACTTAAACAGTGAATTTTTAATAGGCTGAGCTGTGGAAGAAACGACATGACAAAAAGGTCAGATAATAAAGAACCCATAGAGTAGGAAAGCACAGGGACAGCTTGCAGAATAACAAGGAGAATGGAAATAGAAATGGACTTAGATGAAGACAACCAACGTTTTATATAAATGTAGGATACATTTTTCTGGCTTTATCTTTGTATTTCTGATGGAAACATTTAATCCTGCTATGGCAGACCTTCAATCTGCTGTCTGTGAAATAGATGGAAACATTCTAGAAGGATATTTAGAAAAGGATTACATTGCAGGGATTTAGGACAAATACAAAAATGAAATTCCTGAAGTCCTGAAAATTTGCTGTGTCTCCACTTTACTTTAAAAAATATTATAGCACAAATATGTGATACACAAGTAATTTTTTAATTTGTTGTTACCCTTTCCTTTTCAATCTGCAGTAATAATCTAAAACCAGCCTAACAAAATTCAAGGCAGGCATGGCAACTTTCCTTATTAGAACATCAAAAAGTGCACCAGGTGATTATAATAAACTAGATCCTCCCATTCAGTAATCAGTTTTCAAAGGACATGGAGAATCAAAAAGCTATTGAGAATGGGGGAAAGTAAGAATCTGCAATAAAGTTTGCAAAAAAAAAAAAAACCTTGCAATGCACAAAGATCATCCCCGAAGTTTTTTGTCAAGAAAAGTGCAGTTACTTTATTTTAGAAGATAATATTTAGAAGGATGGACAACTCAGGGCTTAAAAGGGAACCATTTTAAGGGCCGACGCCTCCTTGTCGTCACCTTTGTTACTGATTAAAGACAAAGTGAATCTTATCAGACACAAAAGAGGGTTATCTGACTAATAAAAAGTAGATTGGGCATCCTCTGGCATCAATATAAGTTTAAAAAGTTAAAAATCACATAAAAGTTTACAAATGTGGAAAAAGGTTACAGGTAATACACCTCCCAGCATTCCGAGTGATATATTCAGAGATCTAAAAGCATGCATAATGATGTCAAATAAAACGTTTGTGGACAACTCATCTGACTCCAAAGCTGATTTCCACTCATTTAAGTGAATTTTTTATAGAATATTCAGAATCATGCACTGTTCCAGCCATGATGTTCTCTGTTTAGGAATAGACTATAAAGAAAACATTACAGAAGCACCTGGAACCGAGGAGTAAAAGTACTAAATACGGAACACATATTCTAGAGACAAATATAGAAACTCCCAGCATGCTTTGCTATAGAACTTTTAACAGCTGAGAAAAGTCAGGTTTCTAATGATAAGGAATAAAAACTGTTGAGTGCAGTAAAAGAGAAGGAAAAAGAAGAGGACATCCTGTAAGGGAATCAGGGAGGTGGGTTATTATTATTAATAAACAGGATTTATAAAGCGCCAATATATTATGCAGCGCTGTACATTAAATAGGGGTTGCAAATGACAGACTAATACAGACAGTGATACAGTAGGAGAGGACCCTGCCATGAAGAGCTTACAATCTAGTAATCTTTTCATTAATCTACGTTGTCTCACTCACCTTATTGCCTATCTCTTCTGCCAACTCCTGGGCTTTTTGGAGTCCATCCAAGGCCTGCAGATTAAGCACACGTGTCAGGCAGAGAACCAGGAGTAAATTCTTGTTATTGTGCAACTGCCATAGCCAGGCCTGACCTGATTACAGACAGAACAGATGCAGTGCATAGCAGAGTCTACAACTTTCACCCTCCCCCTTACATACCATTACATTGCCTCCATACTCCAGATAGACTGCAAGTGTATCACAGGTCTAATCATACACCGAACATCCGCTACAGAACAACATCATACGAGAGTGGGCACCATGACTATGCAAGAACGGGCAAGGTTTCCCCCCTTAGAATAGCCAGTCAGAAAAAAAATGTAATGGTTTAGTAAGGAAAAAAACACTCTTTTGTTGCTTGGTAATGGAAACGGCTGCAACTCAAGACATGAACTCAACTCAACAAAGTGGCTGCAACTCAACAAGTTGAGTTGAGACAAGAACTCCACTTGGCATAGTGTCTACAACTCAAGAAATAAACTCAAGAAAGTGGCTTCAACTCAAGACAAAAACTCAACTCGGCATAAAGTGATTGCAACATAAAACCTGTCTTCTGTTGCATAGCAAAGGTTCAATGGTTGTACAACCAAATATTACAAAAGGAAAGATGTGTGATCTAAATGATGATGACCAATAACTAGTTGTTGACACCAGGCATTATGGAATTTAAAACAGCATAGTCAATAGTAAAAAATTAAAAAAAGGTGAACAAACTAAACTAGTATTGTAGGCAAAAACATCTTAAAAACACCCCATTAGGTCAGCCATTGTACAGAACAACTGCAAACACCATTTTTTAACAACATAAGCACAGAGATGTATCCCTGAATAAACAGAAAGTTAAACTCTAAAGAGAATATGACAGAGCAGAAGACTGCCACTCCAAGTATAATCAGAAGACCAGAAGATTGTTATTGCAGCAGAAGACTACACCAGATACAACAGTAGAAGACTATATCAGCTACAGCAGCATCAGAAGCCCACACACAGCAGAAAAAGACCAAACTATGTTGGTTTCCACACTCAGTAGGTATTAATAGGTTAGGTCACAATACAGGGGCTGCCACCCACCAACAATTTCTTCCCACCCAGCTTGAAACAACAGTGCTCAACCCAGAATTTTTTTTAAGCCGGGTGGGAAGAAATTGTAGGTGGGTGGCAGCCCCTGTATTGTGACCAAACTCTTTAGTAACCACCCAAAACCAGCCGGGTGGGGTGCTGAAAAGTGCTGGGTGGTACGCCCAGCTAAAAGGGCCTGGGGAGAACCCTGAACAATTTCTGGGTTAAACACTGTATGCTGTGATGCTTTAAATACACTTTAAGTTTATATGTTTCTCATTCCCTCCCATTAAAGTCCCAATACCTTCTCCATTTCCTTTTGGTGCAGCCAACACTTGGCAACTCCCAACAGCACTTGAGTTTGACCTAAACGATTACCAATTTCTGTCATAATGCTCATGGAGGAATCGTATCGAGGAATTGCTTTCTGGTAAGACAAAGAAAAATCATTATTTACCATGTGGCAGTAGAATGTGGGCAAATCAAACAATAGGAATGTAACCAAGACTTTAGAAGTTTCCCTGTTGTTCTAGTTTCCAGCCAAACAGATACTCTGATTATTGCTTATTGGGGTAAGTTGTTAGCATTCCAAATAGGTGTGCATTCTTTATTAAAGAGGAAGAGACAATACAATTCAGTCTTTGGTTTTGTCAGTGCCACACATTTGATAGCAAATGTTTTAATTTTATTTCGAGATTACTGTATTACCCAGCTTAATTGATGAACATGTATCCTCTCTAGCCTTTGAGAGCTTTAATATATCAGGCCCAAGTTGAAAACACCTGAGGGGCTTCATTCTGGGTCAGATAGTATTAAAGGCAGAGGATCAGAACAAAAGGATGTGGGTCTTGTATAATGACAACAAAATGTGGGATATAATATTACTTGATCCCTTAAAATAGCAACAGGGTGCACAGGGAGAAGCAGTTCTTGCTACAGAAGCAATAGTACATTGCTGTGCATGCTTCCAATGCTCCATGACAGTATTTTTATAGCACAGACATATTAAGCAGCGCTATATAAAGTCCATAGTCATGTCCATTGGAGGACCTCACAATCTAATGTCCCCACCATAGTCATATGTCATTACCACAGTCTAAAGGCAATTTGGGGGGAAGCCAATTAACCTAACTGCATGTTTTTGGAATGTGGGAAGAAACTGGAGTAGTTTGAGGAAACCCACACAAACACAGGAAAAACTTGCAGACTCCATGCAAATAGTGTCCTGGGAGATTCAAACCTGGGACCCAGAGCTGCAAGGCCAGAAAGCTAACTCTGAGCCACTGTGCCACCCTCTTTACATTACCCTCTTTAAAGCGTATGTCAACACAAAATAAAACTAGATATATTCACTACATCTCTCTAATACGTGCACATTTATCCATGGTTATTAAAATACAGAAAGATACCCATTTGCTAGAAATCCTGCATGTTCCTAATTTCATGTCCTAATTTGTCATGCTGACAAACAGTATTTGTTTTACTGAAATCCCAAACAACAATCCCATCCCTTCCTGCTGAACTACATAACTGCCTATCACACCTACCTCTTCACATACAATGATTTATTTCCCAGCAAAACAATTATGCCTCATTCACCCCAAAAAGAGAACCCACACACTATGGACCTCATTTATCAAAGTTCTCCAAGACAGGAGTCTTGGGTGATCCAGACAACTTGGAACAGATCTGGTCCAGGATTAAAAACATGAACTGAACTTCCAATAGCTGCACAATTTTGTCTAAAGCCTCTTTAACTAATTTGCTAGAAAAACAAAAATGGTTAACAAAAATAATTATGCTGTGTATTGTTTTTGAGGGGAAGATGGAGGTGGGGAATACATTTTTGTCATGTCTTTATCAAATTCTTAAATGCAGTTCTTTAATAGCAACCTAAATTATTAGTAAAATGTACCTCAATGTCTCCATGACCTCTGTGGATGTCAGCAAAGCACAAGAGGCAGAGAGCTTGAAGTGGACGATCTCCATGCTGCATCGCTATCTTCATTGACTCCTTTAATCCAAGAAAAGAGTTTAAAAAAGTTAACCAGTCTACTATGTAAAAGAGTATCAATCCAACATTGATGTAATTCTGTGTTACAATGGCTCTTTGTTACAACTAAATATCCATCATCAGAGCAGGCAGGAAATACAGTGAGGATATTGAGCACAACTTTTATTCATTGATTTCCTTTTTTATAGGGGTCTGTGTTTTATTTCTAGGCACAAACAAAGGTGCAATATAGGGGCTAATTGCTCAAGCTGGTGATCATGTTAAAATAATGGCACAGTATGCCTTACTCCAATAATAAATGTGGCAGTCAGCCAACATGATCAGTTTTATGAACGACTGCCAATTTAGAACTAGGATTTACCGGTGACAGTAATACAATTGCTGGTATACAGAAGTGCTATTCTGGCAATTATTCAGCTTGATTGCCATTTTACAATTGCCTTTAAAAGTGAAACCCCCTAATCACCACTTTTGTAGAGACAGCAGCTGCTAAAGTAATTAATTGGCCAATGTATGTCATATTCAAGTAAGGCCATCAGTTACCATCCTATGCCCGTCTATTGAAATAATTAAAGTTTCTGATCACTAATTTTGGTTAATTAGGGTACAAAGATCAAAGCATTGCCAACTTTAAAAAAAAATGACGCCTTTTTATAAATCTGGCATATTAAAAGATATGATCAAAAATATAAAAAAAAAAGTAGTGGAATAGTAAAAAATAGTAGTGGAAGTGGAATACAGGCCTATTGTTACCCATTGTTCATGTGCAACTAGACAGGGTAATTCTTGTGTTTGCCAAGCCTGGGATAATTTGCTAAAAAAAAATAGTTGTTGCGAATTATATGTGTAGTATGTGGTAGTACAATAATGGTTACTGACCAGGATAAAGACATCAGTCACTGAGAGATAAGCGGTATACTAATGCAGTCCACAGGTAAATGGTCAACAAGGGTGAATATTTAAATACTCAATTATAGTAGTTGATGAGAGCCAAAGCCTTTTTATATTCATCATTGGTGATTCAGTGTGAATAAGCAGACTGTTAGCAGCCAGCCACAAGCTTACAACAACTTCCAATCTAGTCTAAATATATCCAAAATTCAATATATCCAAAATTCCAATATATCCAAAATTCTCAATTACTGATTTTAACAAGGATCTTAATTACTTTCTCAATTTTTGAGAGATCCGCAACAACTCATCGGTCTATAAACCTTGGTTGGACACTTGCCAAAACTTTAAACCCCTGCAAGTTAATGTACAATCAATGATATGCACATTTAAAATGCAGAAAAATCTACCCTATGCTAGAAAGGTAACCACACTAGCTGACCCTGCATCCAGTTTAATATCTCTTACCACTTGCAGTGCCATCTTTCCTGGCATCTCTACACTGCCACTATACACAATTCCATTATATACCTTGAGACTCTTCTTTCAACCACATTTATGTTATCTCAAGTCTCTACATCCCCTGAAGAAGCCAATTTTTGGGCGAAACGCGTCGGGTAAATTATGACAATATGACTCTTTGAGTACAACTCCACACCTTTTATTATGTTTGATGTATTGTTCTATGTTCATGTAATTCATATGTGGAGAATATGTATTTCATGATAATATAGTAATCATATGTCTAGAAAAGTTCCTATCTAGCCCAATATGAAATAAGGAAGGAACTTTTTTGTCACCAATGTTAAATTCAAACACTAGTTTTCACACAAAACCTATTTCTAGAAAACGCCGGTCTTTTCCCTTCCTTCTCTATTCTTTTTAGTTGTTTATAACTGTGTTTGTTTTATATATAAAATATTTTCAATAAACATTATCATTAAAAAAAATTAAAATTTAAAAACAAATTAAACAAATCCAATTTATGTCTCCATAGACAAAGATAATTCCATGAAATCATGAAACATAAATCTAAAAAGTAAGCAAACCTGGCAGGTTTTTAAATCTTTTAAGGAAACTATTGGTTGGTATCTCTAATCTTGGGTTCCTAGGTCTGCACATCTGCTGATAACTTTATAGGAAGCTCCCACTCTGGATTTATTTATATTATAGTGAATGTTACATTCATTACAGGAGGAGCTGGAGCACAGCAAAGTGGATGGGAATATCTGAAATTTCCAGGCAGGCAGAACAGGAGTGTATAATATGGCAGGGTTAAGCATGTAACAAAATGGGCCTGATTTATTAAAGCTCTCCAATAACAGAGAAGATAAGACTTTCATATGAGAACCTGGGTCATCCAGCAAACCTGACCTGGTCCAGGATGAAAAACATTTGCCAAATTTTAGTAAATGATTTTAGAAAATCTATCCCAGGTTTGTGGATCAACCAGGTTCTCCTGCCAGATCCTATATAGGAATGTAGGAGGTGACTCAGCCCAGCAGGTTTAACCACCTGGAATATTTTACCACCCAAATAAAACTAAAAACAAATTTTTGAATGAACTGATCCTTTTATAGCATGTATAAACCATGGCTTCTCATTTAACTGCAGAGCAGGTATAAATGTGATATGGAACGGGGACCTTACCTCGCAACACTCCATCGCGTCTGTTAAACGCCCGAGCTTGCGATATGCCACAGCCATATGGTATTGGCTCATCGCTCTGTATTTCAGACTCCAGCCTTTCCCATAGTCATTAACCAGTTCAGCTGCCTTGCATGGAAAAAAGAGAGCTTTCTCAAAGTCCTGTGGAGGAGATACAAATGATTAAATGATGGAGTGCAAAGCCAAGAAGATGAGTGAAGAACCATTTATTTTATGTCACAGCAATACCCGAGAAAATTCACATTTATTCATTGTATAAAATATTGCTGGAGATACAGAGAAACCCCACAGCCAGAAGACATCTTTATCTATTAGGCTTTTGTAGGTCAGTAGGTGATGTGAGCAACTTGTCTCATGTTTCTTCCAGAAAAATGTAGAGAAAATATGTTTGGCTCACCCCTGCTGGGACCTTTTATCTGCTGATCTGTATCAGGAGAAACCTGGAGGCAGCTGCTGTTGTCAGTGCAGATTACAAAATCTCTTCTTCCCTGCAGCGACCTAAAAACTATCACTGCATACCTGATGACTGATTTATACAAATGTAGAATGCATTTTCCCACCCATAACCAATCACATTCTCTGTTTCCTATTGCTAGCACAATTTATAACAATAAATAATAACAATAATTTATAAAAGATAAAAGCTGATCCATCAGAGAGTTCTCACCAGGGAATGTAAAGTTCTTTATTTGTTATATGAAATATTGGAAAGCAATGATATCCTTCTAATCAACCAGATGATAGATCCATAGACTTCTTTTTTGCATAAAAAACACTCCCTCTTTGCTGAAATGAACTGGCTGTTCACAATATGAATGGTCCATCACAGTAATGACCCTACCTCAATTGGTATCTGTGTCCGAAATGTATTTGCACAAACGGTGCTGCTTATTGGATAAACTTTAGCGCTTGTGCACACTGGCTGTTTCTGGGTAGCTCATAGTGGTTGTTCCCATGTGGCTTCCATGTAGTGGATAGCCAATTAGCCACAACTGCAGCCTCCCACCAAGTGTTGTGACAGATGGTTGGTTGGCATTCATCAAATGCCCCCAACTACCACAGTGACTCCTCATCATCATGCTGCTTTATTTTTGCTTCTCATGCAGCCAGAAACAGTCATGGTGGGCAAACCCATAAAGCTCTGGGGATCCTTTGTCACTTTATTAAATATGTATTTGTACATCAATGATTGAAAATTAAACATTTATAAAGGAAATTAGTAATAAAAGTAATATGGATTTCAGACGGCAGTCAGATGAACAGGGGCAATTCAACTGCTAGATAGTTGTACACTCAGACCGATCAAGTGAAGGATGGTGCGAAGAAAATTCAACACATGATCGATCTATTGTCCCAGAAAGATTTGTTTAGATGTGGCTTGATGTGCTTATACACAACCCTTCAAGACATGCATATAACCAATACTTATCAACTTGCACACATAATCTCTAATAGAGAGCATGCAGCCCACATCCCTGAAATCTTCAAAGCTATAGCACTGTCCAATGTACTAACATTATACTAAGTGATAAAGCTCACTAAGTGTTCACTGATAGGTTAACTTTACAATACAAAGCATTAAAGGAATGTGGACTGCAGTGCCAGCATGTCTTTACACTGCGACTCCCTTTCCTACTATCCTTTTACATGAAATGCTATGCTGGGCAATTTACATGGGTGATGGATGTAAGTGTAATTGCAGCTTTAATGTATACTGGGCCATACTAATTACCAATGAGACACAAATCTATCTGTACTTGTAATTGGTGGCATTTATCTGTGCTCATATGGTATTTACAACTAAAATCCAGGCAGATAAGACAAAAAAATAATGTAGTTCTGTATTCACAAATATTACAAAAATTTTTTTTGTACTTTTTAAATAAGTAAGTTGCTCAGATGAGCATTTACAGCCAATTAGATCAGTGCTGAATGCAAGTGTGCTGATAGATGCTGATAGTGATAAGAGGGCAAAGCAGAGTAAATGGGGGATTGGCTTTATTATTCTCTTCACTACAGACAGCAGACTGGGGTGGGAGATGACAACAATATATTAAAAGCATTCCCATAAAGCACTGCATTGACCATGGCTTGGAGACCTCTTGGTTCCCCTTGGTTTTTTTACAGTCCATCAATAAAACCAGGTTTGTGCACCCACATTGCTCTAAGAAGTGCAAGGCTTAAGGCTGTATCATTGCTGGTGATATGGCTCATAGGTGGGGATTCCAAATAGGATGACCCCCACCATTCCATAGCAGGAGGCCATATGGATACATTTCCTAAATCCCCTCCACTGCTTTTGCCTGGCTTAACATTCTCCAACATACACAGTGAGCCTATAAAAAAAGGATTTCAGCTGTTGTAACCTTTACCCAGATACTGTCTCTATTTGGAGGAATTATTCCCATTATTTCCAATCTACCAAAAAAGAATAGCTGCCTATTTGATTTATGACATATTGCATTGCTATCTGCCCTATCGGTCCTGCTATCTGTCCTAAGCCAGTCTTCTCCAATGAGTATATGGACTATGTCAGCTGTATAGGAAGGTCATGTCCTTTGACCTCTGAGGGTGACACCATTAGTCACAGGGCAACTGTGCAATATTCTTTTTTTCTGAGTAATCCCTCCTGATTTTCAGAGGCTAAAGAAAGACCTGGTTTTATGAATCATGTAGGGCTTTTCAAGATACATTTCATTTGGAGAGCTGAATTGTTTAACTAAATAGTTAACAGTTAATCCTTATGGGGTCTATTAACAAAGAAGTAAATGTGACACTCAGCAAATATTCTATAGTGAATATTCAGTCATTACTGTTGAAAGCACATGGACCTGGAAGATTCTCTACTATGTGGTGAATGTCAATATCACTGCTTTATACACAGATCTCTAGAAGTGACTATCAACCAATAAACCTATGAAACATATTGTTTCCTTTAGTGTAAACTACACAAACAGCATGCAGCAGTAAGTTTCGGTGCAGGGTTCAGTTGTATAGGATTCACAGCTACTTTGTGATGCTTACATCATGGGTATTTGTTCCCTCCTGCTGTAATATGACTTTTAGGAATAAGTGTAGGAATAATTAAAGCTGAACTCTGGGATAAGCAAACATTTTGCTATACAAGATGTGTATTCTTACTTGAATTGTGGTGTTCTTTGCACATTTCTTTTAGATTTGTGCAGTAATCTAATTTGAGACTTTGCCTCTGTGCAGTAGCATCCTGAAATCAAGACCACTCACTGCTATTCTCCCTTCTTGTGCAGGGTAGAGGTCTTGTAAGGTTATAAAATACATTTCCAAAATCAAAGTGAATGTACAGTATATATTTTGTGGATACTGGGGAATATATTTGAACAAGTTTTTGGATCCAGGTTTTTGTACCCCCAAATGAATCATTATGATGAATTTGTTGGAAAGCTATATTTCAATCAATCCTACAAATTTTCATCAGAAGTCCCAGGTGGAATTTGTCATTATTTATTTGATGTAATTGTCCCAGAACAATATTGCAGCCTGGGGGTGTCTCATAAAGTTCTTTACTTCTAGAACATGTACTATGAGTCATTACAGGAAAGAAAGAAATGGTTACAAAAAGCAACATGAGTGTAAATTTATTCAGCTTCATATAGGAGAGACATAGACTAGTTTTCTTTTTTATTAAAGTATTTTTAAAGTTGATGTGACTAATTGGCATTTGGTGTGGTGAAGCATTGTGTAATAATTTATTTTTTACACCTTTTTTTTATCATTGTTGCCTCTTGGTATTCCTGATCTCTTTTAGCCTCCTTGCATCCAATTTCTGCATAAATGCACTTTAGCAATGGCTGCCTGGCAATTACCAGAGCAGGCTTCCTGATAGTGATAGCAGTGGACTATGCCTGGCCAAAGCAGCAATGCTGGAAATGATTGTTTCCAGTGACAGATAAACAAAAAACTGGCTCTGTACACACAGTGGTCATTCTGTTCTATGGAAAGGGAAAGAAGAGTGAGGGGCACTTTGATGTGCTTCCTCTTCATGTATAGGAGTGAACAATGGTCATTCCCGATCAGTCATTCATCAATCCGCACATGATGACAATGCAGGATCACAATTAAGAGACATGGATAATGCATTGTCAACCTATCATAGGAAGTGCCTGCAGAAGGCCTTTATGACAGCATCGTCGGGTATTATTTTAAATGTAAAATTAGCAGTATTTAGGAGAAATTATGTCTATGATAGTCCTAAAATTTTTGTGATATGGTTAGGACAGACTAGAAAATAAAAAGGAGTTGCTGAAAATTGTGCTGAGCAACTTTCACATGCGTGAAACGCATTTCACAAACGTGTTCAATAATGTACCGCAAACATAAAGAATTTAGTAGCAAATAGAAACCAATGCTTGATCTAAATACAATACAATACAATACTAGCATAATCTAGTCCTATAAACCCAGTCACTTCCTAAAAAAAATGAGCCAAATGAAGAATATTATTGTTTCAGGTTAGATACAAGATACATCTGCTTCATCCTCCATAACGTAAGAAATAATCATGGCTGACCTTGAGCTGGGTATAGAAGCCCCCCAGGCTGCAGCAGACCCGACACTCCAACATCTTGTCATCATTGTTATGAGCATATCTCAAAGCCTTCTCAAAGCATTCCAGGGCTTTCTGAAACATGCTGAGACCCAGATAGGCATTCCCCAGGCTCAGTGACACCTGTCCATTCAGGTGTAGACTGACAGATGTCCCCTGCATGTTTAGACAGGTCTTGCAGTAGGAGATTGTCTTCTGAAATTCACACAGCTTCTCATTGCTACGAGCCAGGTTCAGGTAGCTTTCGGTCAGGAAATCTGGATCTTCCAGCTCTCGTGCGGTGTCTATCTGGATCACTGCAAACTGAGAACAGAAATAAACTGAAGGATGTTGACACACAAACACATGGCCACTGAAGTTGGTACTTTATATTACCAAACCATATAACCTACAAACTTCACAACATCATAAAAATCATTTTTATAGAAGGTTTTAGTTAAATCTATGCATAAGAGGCTTTTCACAAATATCAGCATGCCCAGCCAAAATACATTTATTATTTTTTGCATAGAGTGGGGCAAAGAAAACTGTTGGGTTTTTTTTTCTACCTGGGTTAGGGATCCTTAAACTTTCTAAACAAATTGCCAGTTCACTGTATCAGACCTGCAAAAGGTGGCCAGTGGGAGTAGAAAGGCAGTTGTTGGAGAGTAGACATTGCCCTTGACCTAGTGGTGATCAGGTGTAAAAAATAACTGAGGATTTGTGGTGTATGGGAGGAAAAATAATGCCCCAGTAAAAGAAACAGTATCACATTGCTGGTATTAGTAGGAACCATGGTGCCCCCTACTTCTAGATTGTAAGCTCTTCAGGGCAGGGACCTCTCCTCTTCCTGTGTCACTGTCTGTATCTGTCTGACATTTGCAACCCCTATTTCATGTACAGCACTGCATAATATGTTGGCAATATATAAATCCTGTTTAATATTATTTGTGGTCAGTTGGAGGAAAAAAATTGCTCCATTGTTGGTGTCAGTGAAAGTATAATTGCCCTATCATTAGTGTCAAAGAAGGTAATATTGCCCTATCATTGGTGTCAGTGAAAGTAATATTGCCCGATCATTGGTGTCAGTTGAAGGAAAAATAGTGGTCAATGGAGGGAACGTCTACATCCTTAGTATGAGTAGGGGTAATAGTGCCACGGTGTTGGTGGTAGTTTTTGTTTAATCTATTTATTAAATATTTTAAAATGAATGCAAAGCTTAACCAAAAAAAAGACAAAGCAATATGAAGCTGAGTTAAAAAAAGAAAGGCATACAAAAATAAAAAGCCCTGATGTAATTGTTTAAAAACAACAAGAGGCTAACCCATCATAGAGAAACATAATACTTTCAGTGGCAAGAATAGCATTCCCATATCCCCAGTTGGAGACAAATTTGCACCTATTCACTGATGTATTAACAATTATTTCACCAGACAGGAAGTGAGAGACAACCTTCAACTGTAGCACAGACAGTAAAAAAAAATGTTTTATTCACTCTAAAGCAAAAGATGTCTCTGACTTCACTTCCCAGTTCACTCACTCTTCATATCCTTATCATGTTATTAGGCTTTGGGCAGCTATACAATCTAATTATGAAATGTTAAGTCTATAATGTCTAACATGCATCACCTATTGAATTTTAAAAATTTAATTGACCCATTTATTATTTTAGGGGTATCTGTACCAATCTCCAGTTTGGTTGTTTTAGGGCTCAAACATGTCTCCCTATAGATTTCTTGCGTTAGTTGAAGTGTCAGGTAGACCCTAATGTACAGCATTCCAATTCCCAACACCCCTGCCATTCTGTTGGGACCCTTAAAAAAATATGCCGCCTCCTCCTTTCTTCCCCATTAAAAACTGGCCCTTTTAGTAGCTGTATGTAAACATGTCACAGGCCTAAACTCGGATGCAGATTCTGCTATCCAAGTGACTTAAGAATATATTTCCATCCAGCATGACTGAACCCTGGGACATACCCATAAAAATATGCTAATATATGTCAAATATGCCAATGTAAGCATGGCACTGGCAGCATGTTGGAGGCACTTGGATGTTAGTGCTAACACAGGCAGACCCTGTTCTGTACTAAGGGCTGCAAATGTTTTTCATCAGGATGATGTGCGTAGATGTGTTCTTATATAATATGGTCCTCAAAAACAGCCATTAATACTAAATATAGTGGTTAAGTCCATCTCAAATCATTATTGCAGGAAGTAGACAAATACTAAAGATTTGAATCCGAAACAATGATGATTTGACAGATTAGAATTTAAATTGGATATGAAGAAATCATGTTGGCAAAGGCTTAGGCTTTTGGTCGTGTAAACAGAACTGTACTGTATGAGCAATATTATCACTAGCAATTGTGAGAATTGCAGCAGTTCTGTTACACTTTTTTTACAAATCCCAGAAATGATGCTTTACCATAGCTTTATGATTCTGTCTGTCACACATCAGCAGTGCTTGACAATCTATTGTATCATGTCAGCAGTCTCAGATATTCTCTGCAGGTTTAATTAGTTCTTGAACCATGCGAACATCATCTCATTTCAAGTGTGTTCCTGTGAGGGTCTTTGCTGATCACTTCTGGGTTAAATAACCCTAAGTATGCCTAAGTATCCTCCAACCTCTTCCTATGAGCCCAGGCTATCATTCAGCCACAACACCTAAGGAGTGGGGGTCCTAAACTGTAAAACTTATAGCTATAAATCCTATCCTATCTGCTCCAATTTCAGGTCATGCATCAGGTCATATGGGCTACAGAAGCGCTCTAATGTAGGTGTTGATGTCAGCAAAGTTCACTTTTGAACACTCTGGTGACATGGGCAAGTAGTTTACTGCTACCAGGTGATAGGTAAATACTAACTGTACTGCTTGGGGTTTTTATTATAGGTGTTCTTTAGGAAGTATAACAAATTAACATATATATTCAATTCAAGGGCACGTGCAATGCAGCTGTAATATTTTTAATGGTTGTGAAAAGTGAAGTTTCACTTTAAGGTATACCTGTGGATATAACTTGCTCCTTTATACCTATCTTGGCACCTTGTTGGCTACGTGTGGTTTGGAGGTTCACAAATCTATACAGAGAGCAGGAAGGAACAGGCAAAGGTGCAATCTTTTAGGTGTATTTACACAGGGGGCTGTGAAATGGTGCGTGTAAAAGCAGCAATGCTGCCTTGAGTCCTATCTGTTAATAGGCAGGGCAATTGTTTAGGTAGTGGGTGGATCACTGACTACCCATCTGAAAAAAGAACATCTAACACTAAGGCCTGTCACTACTTAATATTTAAACACTTTATTTTATTTCAATGATGAATGGCATTGGGTAGCAGTAAATTAGTAGTTAGGTCAATTTATGTATATAGATAACAGTAACCGTGAACTTCCACCAATAATGAATTTTCTGTGCATTGCATTCAGTTTAATTCTATGTCACGAGCATGGACCTTTAAGAGCTTTCTTGCATACTTTGAATTCACATTGCATTGCACAGCTAAAAAGATGTTTCATCCCGGCTTTGGGGGAGCTATTTTTGTTGCTCAGCTCGCCTTGTAGAAGAGTAATTTGTACGTTAGGTAATCTTATGACCTGCATGTCTGGTCTTAATACCGGTAATGATGATAATAATAATGATATGATAATGGTCATAATGTTAATATATTGGTCAAAATCATAGTAATAAAATGATAATAATGATACAAACTTGATAATGGTAAAACAATATCAATAATGATAGTAGTCATAATAATATTAATAATGATAATAACTTTAATAATGGTCATAAGGATCATAATGATTATAATGACCATCCTAATAATTATGATGACGCTTATATTGATAATAATGGTAATAATTTTAATAAGATCACAATGGTAATTGTCAGAATGATAAATGATCATTTAGGTTTTGTTGATATTATAAAGCTTTTGTTAGAATATATGGAAGAATAATGGGAGTCCTGAAATATCTTCCCTTAAGAAAATGCCGCTTAAGATCCCTTTCAGGTATGTGGGGTCTGGGGCTGTGGGGAGGACGACTTCTAACCCTTTCTCCAACAGGAGCAACTGTAGATTCTGTTCCTCCAGTTCCCCCCATAGCAGTGCAGTAGTGGAATAAAAATGTGTTTCCTCCCCCCAGTGCTAGGTCCTTCTTTTCTGTGCAGACACCCACTGTCATTCACCTTCTGCACTGGATTCTTCCCAAATCTTGTACTGTTAATAAGGAAGTGTTGTGTTGTTAGCACTGTAAAGTGGTCGTGGAAAGTATAGATAGATAGAAGGTCTATATTGCTATAACTTGCTGTGTAGAGTAAAACACTGGAATAAAGTGTATTGCTATTGGTATTATACACATATAAAAGGGATTGTTTGACATTTACCCAAATTAATTACCCAAATTACCCAAATTAATAGCCCTTTTCCCTACAAACCTCTCTAATTTTCTTCTCCAGCATATCCCCACAGGACAACATTTTGTTCCTGTTGTGAAAGCCAGCAGGTGAGATATGAGCAGCAGCTTTTGAAATTCTTGAAAGTGTTGGGGAAAAGCAGAGTTGAGAAGTTTCAACAGTGGTTGGAATTTTAATGCCCCAAAAGCAGTATGTTGTTAGCCCAAACAGGATGTTAGGAGCACAATGAAATTTCTGGACTTGCAGATTATTATTATTATTATTATTATTATTA
>NC_092866.1:52102516-52181813 GCF_032062135.1 Pyxicephalus adspersus | reverse complement strand
GACCAGGGTTGGGTGAGATGTCACCAGAGAGTATCAATAAAGTGAAAAGGTACAGGAGCACAGAGAAATAAAGAGAGAGAAAGAGCAGAGAGACAATGAGTTATCAGACAGGGGAGTGCAGGGAGTAGTGCCAGCAAAGAGAGAGCAGGATGAATAATACATTTTACAGATATTTGGGAATCATATGCGTACAATAAACAATGTGGCAAACTGAAATTAAAGATAAACATGGGGAGATAGGAATTTGTTTGCCTTAACAGACACATTACGGAGTTAATCCACCAAAATATAAATGATATTTCTATTATTGTTAGGTGCTGGGGAGCTAACTTTTCTGTGTCAGGAACTTTTTTTAATGGGCAATCCCAAAAATCTAAAGACTGCTCTAGCTACCTCCCTAAGTACAATAACCTGCAGTAAATCTCCTTCCATCCTGGCCAAGAGCATTGTTCCTGCAGTGCAGCCCATTCAAATTTATGGGATATTATTGCACAGGCATGGACGGGCTTTAGACAGCATGGGGGACTGCAAAAGTCACAGAAGGTAAGTTAATGGGTGTTGGTAACAGTTTATTCTATTGAGAGGGCTTTGGATTTCTTTTTTGAAACCACAAACCTGTTCTGTAAGATCTCTGTACCCTAGTGTGTAGTAGAAATATTGGTGTCTAATTCCCCCTGTTGGAATTTGCATTTGGTTTTTGATCAGAGAATGCAACAGGAGGAGTTGGAATGCTTGGGAACACCCAGTTTGTAGTAGGAGGAAGAATGAGACTCCAAGGTGGGCAGAAACTAAGGTAAGGAGGTCTCAGCACAGAAATCCCATACAGATTTATAAAAGCAGTATGTGACACTGCCAACCAGAATCAACTTTTTGCTTAAGTATCATTTTTGGATGAACTGGTCCTTAAATTAAGTAAAGCACCATTGGCAAAGTTAGGTGATCAATAGTCTTTTGTTTTACCTATTCAGTATTGCTGGCGAGAGCTTACTGATTACTATGGCATACTGTACATCAATGTACTTTCTCCATGATCAGGCTAAGTGCTAGGCCTTGACAGCCTTTAGAAACAGCCAGATTTAGACTTTTTTGCCGCTTGACAGAGTAAGGATGAATTCTGGTTACTAGAAGGCCTCCTTCAATCTAACACTTTATGTAAAATCATGGTTTGCATCCATAATGAAAAAAGTAAGTGTGTGATTACCTTTAACATGTCCTTATACCTTCCCATCTCTGAGTGGGCAGTAATAAGACAACCAAGAACTCGAAACTTTCCTGCTGCATCCGTGGTCTTCTCCAACACTTTAGTCCAAACCTGCAAAGCCTTCTCTGTCTGGTTAGACTGGTAAAGTTGAAGTCCTTTCTGGATCTGCTGTTTGGTTTGGTCCTGACCCATCCCCACACTTGAAAGTTTCATAAAATCCAGCGTACAAACAACTACTAGAAACTAGAGGAAATGACAAGAAGGTGACTACAGCAAACCAAAAGCCATATTTTCCAAGGAACTGGAGTTTCCAGAGTTGGAAGAAGAGTAGACAAATTGCAAATCCACCAAGAAGACACAGCTTCCCAAAGGGAACTTGCAGTTCTGACTTGTAATTGAACACGCATAAGAACCGTGGTGGGAAAACATAGAGCAGCCCAGCTTGAAAGTGGAAATGCACACGCCTAGGTTGTGAGATTCATCCAGATTGGGTCCCAGCCCCCCACTGCTGGGCACAGCTGTCCCTGCCAATCTATGGCTCGTCTCTTCAAAGGAATGCCAGAACTAGTGACTCAAGGTCAGAGAGGGAGCTCTAACCAAAATCCCACCCCTCTACCCATTAACAGAAACATGCAGTAAGATCCAAATTTAAAAGGCCCCTTGTCTCCCACCACAACTGCGGTGTATTTCGTTTTCCCTGGCTCTACCCCTCCCAAGGAAAGAGGAGCTGTATAAAAATATCTCCAAGACAGACAAATGATGAACAGGAGAGCATGCAAGAATTTTGTGGGCTAAGATGACAGAGCTCATACCCCCTTCTTCCCAGACTATTAACTGGGCTTCATAACAGCCTGCTACATTTTTCTGGATCCAGGCTACTGTGGGGGACAATTAAATGGAGCAATTGTATGGGTAACAGCACTGAGACATTACAAACAGCTGCTGTCATGTATGCAGACAGTATTTTCTGTCTTTCTGGTAGAACAAAATATTTTTTAAGATTCTTTCAGCTAGGTAGAGATGTGTATTCTGTAATTATTCTAAAGTTTCCCAAATCAAATTCTTTTTAATGGGTTCCTAAAGCAACAAAAAGTCCATATTAATATAACCCAAAGTCTGTACAGGTCCCATAGGGTGCCTAAACCTGGACCAATATTAAGCACTGGAAGCCAAGAAAAATAGCCAGTATTTTTGGGTATCGAGGAGCATGTGACAGTATGGGACTAGAATCTGGTGTGTGTACAGTGCTCGTCGTCCATCGTCCAAACAACCTTCCTGGCCGATCCACGGACGACAGATGAGAAACGATCGTAAAAAGTAAAGGGAAGACAGCACAGTGGGGTGTCGATGCATCGCTCTCCCCCCTCCCCTCTCCATAGAGCAGAACGGCGCTCTATGTACAGTGCTCCTTCATGCATCGTGCAGTCGTTTGTCGTTGGAAAGGATTGTGAAAGAGCCTTTTTTAATGACAATTATTGCACGTGTGTACATAGCCTAAGGCTTCTAATATCAGCATTTTGCTTAACCATAGATCTATATCAGTGTATGTGAAACCAACAAATTGCACTTACATATATATCTCATGTTGCACATCTTTAGTGTCCCGAGCCACCCTAAACCGTAGCTCCTAATAGATTTCTATAGTGCTAAGTTTCGAATGCCTATGCATGCGTGCCAAGACTCTGTAACAGAAGACTTTGCAGTGCAGGATGTGGATTGCTGGTGGATTGAGGTAAATGTACAACTGGGCAAAAGGGAGGGTGAGCAAATGAGGATATATGCATTCTATTTTAAAGTCAAAATGAACATATGTAAACCAAACCACTAATGTATTCTCTAAATTAATTTCCCTCAACTACAATCTTGCTTTGTCTCCTCATCAACCAAGATAACAATGGAGATAACAACTGTCCCTTTCAACACACATGCAGGCAAGGTTCAAAAAACGCCAATGCCGCTATCGTTGAATTGCATGTATGGAAAAATTTGCTGGAAGAAATCAGCAGCAGAGACAAAACAATGAATGAAAAAAATTGGTATTTGATGTATAAAAAAAGAAAACTACATTTTAATTTAGGGTTTTTGTACTTTAAGCTAGGTTTATGCTTTTCCTTGTGCTTTCAACACACATAGAAATAGAAATTTGTAGGTATGCATAGTTCCCCTTTATCTTTCACTGTATTATATAGATGATAACTAGTCACAACAGAAAGAATATGATTTCTTCTGCGCAAATGTGCTGCATCAAAACAAGTAAATAAGCCTTTGTTGTAAAATCTTTTGCCTTTAGCAAATGTTGCTGGTAATCCCTTAACAGGGCACTGAACCCCTTGGCAAAGCAACTTTTTTTAATTGCTGTTTCGGTATGTTATAGTAAACTAGGAAGGGTTCTGCATACGTCATGTATATTTATGGGTGTTCCAGTAGTGCAGGCCTACAGCTCTCTATTTAAGCTGCACAGTTGTGTTTGGATTTTTCCAGACTTGGCAACACTGCCAGTGACATGACTCAATGTCCCCACTATTTGTATTGTCCAAGCATTATCCCACAGGAACAAAGATAGCCATAAACAGGCTGAATCTATTGTCTAGTGCATATGATGGGATTAGTCTCCAATGGCCCTGTGATAATACTACCTACAGGATAGCATAGATTAGGGATTTTGAAAGAATATAGGGTTACAGTAGAGACTACGATAATTGTGCTGAGAAAAAAAAAAAACCTACACTAAAAGTAGAGAAAAGCCATATGCAGATTAATCATATCATTATCACTTATTAATCATTATCACCCAAAGCAAAAGTTAGTGGTCACTTTAGATGACCATTAAAGGTGCGTACACACTTCCAATTTTTATCGTTCCAATCGAACGACGAACGATCTATTGGGCAAAAAATCGTTCGTAAAAAGTAACCAACGACGCCGACGAACGAGGAAAGTCGCTGGAAACGAACGACCGGACCGACGGATCGGATTGGGCGACGATCGTTGAACATCGTTCGTGTGTACGGTCGTTCGTTGATCGTCCATGTTCAGAGCATGCGTGATGAACGAACGTCCGTTCACTTTCCTGTCGTGCACATAGTTCCTCTATCGTTCAAACGATCGTATCTATTGTGTGTACAATATCTACGAACGATCGTGTCGTTAACTCTATGTGCAGGATCGGTGCTATACGATCGTTCATATATATCGTGCATGAACGTTCGTCGTTCGTTTTCCAACGATAATAATTGGAAGTGTGTATGTAGCTTTAGATACAATTGCTGTAAAGACTGCTGAGCTACAGGCAAACAGCGTGTTCTGATGAAATAAGAGGTGGCCTCCTATGTAGACTACATCAGTCCATGTTAGTGGTAAGTTGTTCAGTGATCTGATACAGCATTGTGAGGAGTGCAAGGACGGATAATGAAATTTTTCTTCTCTTCCTCCAGCAGCAAAAATCTGACTTTTCTATGGACCTTACCACTTCTTCACAATCTAAAGTTTGACAGTGTAATTGCCTAAATTATATCTAAAGACATTTTGTTTTCATTATGAATAAAATAGGGGATCATGACTATGGATTTTGTAAAGCGCTATATAAATACTATGTAATATTAACAATAATAAGCGATCAAAAGCTTTATCAGCTTTTCAACCTGCGCATTTTTTTTTTTGTCCCGATGGCCATCATCTCAAACAAAAAAAAAAATTTGCTAATGACCTAGAATGTATAATGTTATCTGGGGCAAATAATTAGTTTGATCTCCGTTTTCTATTGCTATGTAACATTCTGTTCTACTGTAGTTTTGTAAATGTGTTTAAATAATTTCAATAGTTAGCATTTTGAAAAATACAAAAAATGTGCTATAAGAACAGGATTAGAAGAGCAATCTTGCAACATGGACACGTGTCACTGGCTAGCAGCTAAGAGGGGATTTTCCTTACTTTGGGGTGAGATAAATTTGAGATCTATCCAGGAGCTTTGTATTTGTGATTTTAATATTATAATACTTTTGTTTTAAATTCATTATTTGGTTGATGATATCTGCCTTGAAAGTCCCCTCCTTTTAATATTCGTACTTACATTGGGGTGCTAGTAGTGATTAGTCATATTTAGCTTGACGTTTTCTGTAACACAGTTCAAGCAAACATTAACATTTTCAGGTTTGGGCACAGCAAAAAAAAAAAAAAAATCATCTGCCAAAACAACAGGTTCGCTTTAATGCTTTAGCTTCTTCTCATTTCCCATTTTCCGGCAGATTACTGGAAAATGTTATCTGCCTTGCTAATAAGCAGTTTAAAGCCACATATGGAATGAGCACATCTATATCGACTTTTGGACTTCCCTAAATCTATACCTGCGTTGGGCCAGAAGACATAGCACTGAAGCCAAATCATCAGCATAACAGCCGGGAAATCAGCTCCTAACATGTGATAGACCAAGTCAGACTCTATTATTCTGTCATGACATAGCCTGTTATTACTGATGGTCCAGAGGGAAGATCTGCCTTCAATATCACCAGCTACTCAGTGTCAGTGTGTCTGCATGTCTTCAGGCAAGAAATGGCATTATAAAGTAACTTACCTGTTACAGGTGTAGCCCGGAATGTAATGTAATAACATTATTAACAGTATTTCAATTTCAAGCTGGGAACAGGCAATAATGTTTAACCACTGCTGCAATCCAAGCTTCTGAATGTTGTAAGAAGAAGAAAAAAAAAAAAAAAAAGAGAAATGACTTATTTTATATAGAATTAAGGTTGGTTGTCTGTCAAGATTTCCCCATCACCTTATACCTGACTCATTAACTCTTTCAGAAGTCAGTACAGATACTGAGGTTTAATTACAGAACTTATAGTGGTCCTTCTCTTGGAAGTATTTTTTGGTGGGATACCGGCAGTGCAATTATGTTACAAAATTAGGAATGATCATCTGGTTTTAATAAGGGCAGGATTTCCTAGGTAAAACCTGTAGTAAGTAAATGACGATGATATACTGTACATTCCTTTCGTGATGTTCAACATGCTTGTCTTTTTCCAAATATTACAATTAAAAATATCTGTATATCACTTCAATACACTCATACTAACCAAGCTTTGAGCACAGGAAAATACCTGTCTATGCTAGCAACACTAGCATCACCACACTTACAGTTATGATCTGCCAATACTAAATTAAGCTGCATAGAAACCTAAAGCAGCAACATCAGTCCAAATCAAGATAGTTCTTTGTAAAGTACCTTCCTCTTATATTAAGGGGCTAAGAGGGTTCTCTAGTACAGCAGAAGTGATTATGGCAGGTATGTTAACACTACTAAGACTTTTATAAACCAGTATGATCAGTACTAATACAACAAAGTTAAGCACTTGATTTTGGAGACATACTTTTTTTTAATTGGACTTTTAACATTTGAAACACCTTTGAATGTGTCTATGCTGCAATATTGCTCATTGTAACCTAAAATACATTTAAAAAAATGAGTGCTCAATAATTCATGCCCCTCCAGCAAATATTACAACACCATTTGGTTGCAAATAGCTGCAAGAGTGTTTAGGTCTTTACAAGCTCTGTAATATCTGTGATGTATAATTGTTCCAACTTGTTCTAGGGAAAATTGTCAAAAACAGACAGGGACGGTTAAGATATTGAACTGGGTTGAGGTCTGTGCTTTAACATGCATTGTTGAATTTTAACCAATTGTAGTACTATTGTCCTGGTGGAAGGTACATCTTTGCCTTTTGTAATAAAGCAGACCTGTTACTAGATCAAAGAAACTACAGTAGCTGAACTCATACTAAAGAATGACAATTGTCTCTAAGTAGAGCAGATCATTTGGATATGGTAGTTTCAGTCAGACACCCTTAATAAGCAAGAGGCATTTATTTGAAAGCCGGAGCTGTATATTCAGTTTGGGTCAGGGAATCAGAAAATATAAAGACAGAGAATCAGAAGTTGCAGCAATGGATGCTTACTGAAAGACATTTTCCTCCAGAACCACCCTGTATTAGGCCTTATTCATCTTATTCTCAAACTGAATCCGGTTGTTGAAAACTATCCACACAACATGAAACTTCCAGGGCCATGCTTTATTTACAGTGGAGATGATTATATATTATACCTTTTGGTTGCAAAGGAATTTTGCAACTGCACACCTCTGGGCAAAAGGCATTGAACTTAAGTAAAGATGCCCGCTCTACCTAGAGCTGCCCAACAATTCAAAGGGGTTTCCAGATAGATTTCCAACCCTTACCTACAGTATTTGAAACCAAAACATTTTGACACCTTGAAATCTGTACTGGGGGATGCATATGCAGTACAAGAAGACAAGTCTAATTAAATAAATCTTGAAATGCTACCATTTTGGTAGCACCTCACCATTCCCAGATCCAAAAAAAAATAAAATAAAAAGAGCCCAGAACGGACATCAATACTTTACTTTCCTTCTTGATCCCCATTGGTGACCTGGTCTGACAACACTTCTCCCCTCATGGGTTGTCCTCTTTCCTGATTGCATCACGCGGAGGTTGCAGGAGAGCACTGGCTGCCAGGGAGTGAGGAATAAAAGTATTCCTCCTTTAATCCCCCGAAACAAGCAGTGAATATCAAAAGGACCTCTGTTAACAGGCTTTGTGTTTAGGTCGATGGCATCTAAGAAGCTTCTATGATCATTCAGCATTTAACAGGTGTATCTGATTTTGAGCTAGTTTTGTATTCATATCAATTTGTATTCGAATGAAAAACCACTCAAACAAAAGCCTGTTCACACAAGTTAAAATAGGATTCTTTGAGCCTCGTCGGATTTCCATAAACCAAGTGGACATTGCTTTTCAGTGCTTCATGAAAAACATGCAAATTTTTTCAGGGCATGAAATAAACGGACCACGCTGTCTTCTCAAACAGTTTAATAGCAAACAAACAAAGGAAGGTACCACACTTTTTGTATACAAAATGACTTCTAGTCAGAACTGTGTATGTTGGTGTAATGGTGTGTGCACAATTAAAACATCGGTAAATATTTGGGAGGGAAGGGTACGGGTATTGAAAATTAAATTTTACAGAAAGTTAATCATTTAACACAGACACACTGGCTTCAAACTTAAACAGAAATTCATTTTAATCCACAAACTCAGCGATCAGCTATGCAGTAGTGGTTACCTTTATCTTCTTAAACCATTAAAGAAAATTTATATTTTCTACATTTTACAACACAATTTCACACAAACAAAACAAAAAAAAATAAATTTTTGCTTTGCAAATCAAAAAAAAAAACAAACAGAAAAAACAAAATTTAATTCAAGACAATTAAGAAAAAGCATCTGTGAGGAAGGGATAGTGGAGATTTCATGAGTCCTGTTACGGCAGCACAGAAGGACATCTTGGTCATATAGTGGCAACATTTTTTTTTTTCGACTTCACATTGTGAAATAAATCACTTTACATTGTTTTCTAGTAGAAAAAAGGCAAAAAACTGTACAAAATCCTAGTGTTAACTACAATCAGTTTGTACCAATAAAAAAGCCCACAGGTTTGTCTCCAAAAGATTTTTTTTTTTTTGTTTTTTGAAACTTTATATAGAATTATTCACAAAAAGCAGGCAGATACTATTAGGAAGGCAGAGGTAACATTATGACAATGCATAAAATCACCACAGAACTTTGTTGTTTAAAAAGTAGTCAGAAGAAAGCCTTTTTTGGCATTTAGATTGATCAAGAGAGAATAATTCTTGAATGTTTTGTTTCTGTAGTAAGCGCTTCACCAATGAGACAGGTTGTGAGGAAGAGAAGGAGTTATGCCCTTCTGTGTCGGCCTATGCATTGTGAGCAGCCCTACGCCGAGTTGTGTGTCAGACTGGACTGGTGCCAATTCCTGCCTCAAAAAATACATTAAAAATAAAAAAGTAAACGCAAGAGCTCACATTAAAGCTCAAGGGCACAAGCCAAAATTGGGTTATACCCTGTGGACAAAGAAGCACCGAAGAGAGGCTGATTTACCAATGCACTGCTCCTTGTGAGCTAGGAGGACTTTGCTATAAGTTTGGAGAGTGACATTTGGCTCAGAGTTGTAGAAAACCACTGGAAACAGGTCACACAGGTCATTAGAAACACATGGCAGTGTTTCATAAAGTGTCCGAAATTGCTGAACAATCCTTGGCAAGAATTTATCAAGTTTTAGCACATCTAAGAAATTAAAAAGGAAAAATTATGGATGCCCCGGAGTTCCTGGCTCCACTCACCTCAAATATGTCAATCTGGTATTCTAAGAATTTTACCCGTTGCATGCAGCAAAATCAAAGCTATTTATTGATGGGAACTGTAATGGGGTAACCTCACCTCAAGAGATACAAGAAGCCAGTAGTTCAGCTCAGTCCATGTCTGTTTTCTATGGATTGACACTATAAAACACAAGTGTGAAGTGAATGAAGCCAGATTAAACAGGTCAAATTGGAGCAAGTCTTTTTATTTTTATATCCCCTTTATTTAATTTTAGAGGATAGCCTATGAAAACTAAAGGAGTGAATTGTTGCCCATAATTAATTGGATTCCCCCTATCCTTGGGCTTTGGCTAAAAAAAAAAAAAAAAAAAAATTTAAAGGGTGCTGTAGGCAACAGAACATTTTCCCCCTCTCCACTTTATGCACACAAGGCCCTTTTGTTAGGTTACAGCACTCACTAAATATACAACGGCTCTTTTAAAAGGTAAAATACCACACTGGCTTCCGATAGACCCCTAAAGGTCATCAAGTTGGTTAAACGTAATGGTGCCAACCAAAACATGCCGTGCTGTCACACAGCACAGCTACCCTGCTTGTCGGGGCTAGGAATCTCCAGTGCAGCCTGAACACACAGCTCAGATACCTTATTAACTGCACATCTAGTCAACACGCACACACACAAAAGAAACTAATTAAAAAGGACACCGTTAACAGGTTGTTTTTAAAAATGATGGTTTTACACCCCCGCTTTGTACTTATTAACCTCTAAAACACAAAATCTATAGACTCAGTGACCGTCCCTTAAAGGGACATGTTGTGTGTAATAAACTGAGCATAGATGATTAACAGAAATGTACAGGACAAGGCAATGTAGTTCTTTTTTTTGGCACAGTTTAAAGAGAAAACAAAAGCGGTCACATTTTGCTGTAGAGACAGTAGAGCATTGCTGAAAGAAAAAAGGAAATTTTAGCAGGCAGATATACTTGCAAGTTCTGGTACGCTTGCAGGTGCTCTGTGAAGGGGGCACAGAATACAAAGTTACCACACTCCATATTGTAAACATAAAAAAAATCAAAAGCTTTTTATTCTTTTGTATCTGTAAACAGCAAAATGTGACTCTTTTGGAGAGATTCCAATTAGTTACAAGGTTTAGTTAAAAAATAAAATAACAGAAAAGAAGCCCCCTAAGCTCAAGTAGAGAGGACATACAGATTGGATTTTGGTTGGTAGAAACAAACAAAGACGAATATTAAACAGTGTGCCAGTTAGGCCTGCTCAAAAGATTATTCGGTACAAAGTATCATCCCAAAATTAAGTGGTTATTTTTATGAATTTCTAGAAAAATAGATTTATATATATAATTTTTTTAATATTCAAATGCAAGATTTTGTAATTTTTTTTTTAAATATTGTGTCCCTCTTCGCAGTCTTTGTAGCAAAGCCAATTTGGCAACACGCAAGGAAAAAAACAAACAAAAAAAAAAAAACAAACAAAAAACACAACATGGTAAAATATACACATTAGCATCAAAAAAAAAAAAAAAGTCAACACAAGTTCAGAGGTGAGAGTTCAAGCATCAAAGAAGCTGAAGAAACAAGGATTTGGACGATGTACTTGAACGCCACACCGACATGCTTTAGAGGCACAATGATGGACAAATGGCAGGAAGGGATCTAGAAAACAAAAACAAACCAGAGAAACAGGGAGAAGCACTGAGTTACACAACGCAATACATCAAATCACAGAGAAAAACAAAAAAAAAATAAAAAGACACAGCTAGACACAGTGGCCTAGCTTAATACAGACATGCAGAGACACCGAGGACCAAGGTTGCTAGCTTGGTGGACCTCGGTGTCAAAGGGAAACAACATGATGTCACACGCATATACGCACACACACACACACGACTGTGATAGGTCTGGGAGGGACAACACCCGACAGACATAAATTAGAGACTAGAATCACCATGCAAAAGGGACCCCAATAGAAGAAGTTAGCCCAGCAACCCACACGGACACAAAAGGGACCGGAGCGGCCGTGTGAAAAGTCCAAACCGCCCAATGTAAACACTGGATGTTTTTTTTGTTTTGTTTTTTTATGATCACATATGCTAGCACCTCCGAAACAATGGTGACATCTTGGTTCTATGAATGGCACGAAAAGCTTCCGAAAGGAACTGAGATGACTTAACAGAAGAGTAACCCCCTTTTTTAACAGAACAACACCTCTCAGAAGTCCCTTAATGTTCAGTGTTGACTCAGTCAAGGATAGAAATTCCCATTTTTCAAAGTGTATTTGCAAATGCAAGGCAAAAAAAAGCTAAATGTTCTATTGAAAACTTCTGAAGGAGTCAGACATTGTTTAGTTACTCCAGCCGTAGGTTTCTTTTGCTTCCAATCAAGCCGTTTCTGAAAAGGGGTGCAAGACTTGCCCTAACAAGCATTTCCACAGTAGTATAGAAAGAATTGTTTGTTTTACCGTACCAACTTAGAGGTGATTGGCAAAGGCAATAGTTAGGGGTAACTTGGATACTGAAAAGGTAGAAAGGTTCTTCATTTGAAGCTTGTCAAGTGATGGACTGCACACTTTTAAGGACAACTTACCAGGAAGCAAGAGAAATTTAAAAAATGACTTTGAAACCATTTAACTCTGCTCTTTAAACTTCTCCTACATAACAGGCTTTCACCATGTAGACCCCCACTGAATTTCTTAGGTTAACAAAGGGGTACTAGTTTGTTAAAGTCTACAACCCATTTACCTTTCCAGCTACCTTACCTTTAATGCAACCAGATTCAGTACTGCAAATTGGAAAGATACGCTACTTTTGGTTCTAGATGTTGGTAAGGAACAGTAGGAGAGTAAAGTTCCAACACCACATGCTAACTGATCATTGTAAGGGACATCATTTATTTCAATTTTGCATGATTATTAAGACTAACGATAGAGAGACAACATGCTGAAGGAATGTGAACATTGAGTCAACCAACCAGTAATTTTACTGTTTATATTACCTTGCACAACATTGAAGATATTTTTATGGGTTTAAAACTGATCTGCCTTCATAGCCGTCTAAACATCAGCACAAATAAATTGTGATTTCTATTGAGTATCTAAGACGAACACATTTAAATGCTACTGTAAAAACACGTCTATCAGTAAACATTCTCTGAAACTGAACGCCGTTTATTAACTGCTCCAGAGGATTTAAAAAAAAAACACTCTGTACTAAAATGTTAATTGAAACTATGAACAAATACTCCACAAATAATTCCTAGAAAATAGGCATGCCTACTCCTAAAAACTAAACTTGGAACAAGTCCTTGCATTTCAGGAGTAGAAGCAGGAATTTCAATGTATGGCAATTCATAGACCCCACCAATGACTGAAGGGGTTTATGCTGCAACTAATTAAGTAATAACTAATAAAATTATAGGACCAACAAACAGCTCTAACAGCACATTCACACCATAACACTGCAACAAATTCTAGATGGGGATTACAATACAAAGTTAGGTGCACTCCAATGCACATCTGCAGTGCTTTGCAACTCACGTATGCTGCACGACAGTGCAACACATGGCTGCATATGCAAATGTTATATCGTTTGTATATGATGAAATTAAATGCTTGAGGCCTTTTCTGATGGCTCAGTCAGTGCACCTCAACATATGTTGCTGTGTACAGTTAAAGCCCTTACAGTACACGGTGTAATGACTGTAGTTTTGTCCTTTTTTTTCAAATTCATGTAAAATGCAATCTCTAAATACATCAGAAGTAGACCACATCGCTGGTACTGCTCATATGGGCTTCCAGAATAGACATAGACCCCAAATAAATACCTACTACTCCTAACCCTTTTCAAAAGCTGTCATGTAGGCAGGAGGTCTGAAAAGCAGAGTTTAGGTAAGCCTTTAGGTAAATCGTAAGCTGAGATGCAAAAAATGTCAATACTGACAAGTCAGGGCGACAAATTTCTTTTTAACATTTACAACCCAGACTCTTCTGCTGGGCAGGATTATTTTTTTTTTGTCCGTCCTCACACATTTGTAAGATGCCTTATAAACATAATGCAGAGTTACTCTGTATAAAACATAAAATAAAATCACTGTCTTTCCAAATTCTACAAAATCTCTTCCCAGTGAAATAATTTAGGCAATAAATATTGCTCACTCATCCGAGCTGTATAAAACCTCTATAAAAATATAGAAATGTCATTCTAACAGGCTTTTTTCCTTCAATCATCTTTTTTTTTCAGTTTGATTTTTTTTGCACTTGTATAAAAGATTATATCAGGAAGCCTGGAAGCCTCAATACGTTTCACATTATACCAAATCAAAAACTTTTGAAAACACTTTTTTTTATCTCTGAGTATACAATATTCAAGTTTTAGCAGTTCTTCAGCATGTATGTCACGATACATGTATGTAGGTATGCACGGAAAGGTACATACACACACAAGCACATGAAATACTCTATTCTACTACGCAACACCAGACACCAGTCTCTGAACTCTTGAGAGAAAATCACCCTTTGTTTTAATCTGTTAATGCCGTGCCCACTTGCCATGTAGAGTGCTAGGTAAAGTTACCAGTAAACATTTTGTCTGGTTAGAGACCAGGATGATTGTTTAAGAAAGTTTAAAAAATACACATATATTGTGCTTATGATTGCCAGAATTGCAATTCAAAACTGAGAACCTACAAGATACAAATACTCTAAAACGTACTTTGCCTGAAGTGCCAAAAAGATAGATTGTGATATATCCATCACTTTATACTCTGTTGATCCCACTACTCCGAATTAGCGACATCATATACAGCTAAATTCCATACTAAATCAGGCCGAGATTGTAGTTAAAAGCGTACCGCTTATCCAGCCTGTAGTTCTGCTATAATTAAATAAAAATGGATGTAAACATTTTCAAACTTGCACAGACAATTATATTGCTTTTATATTTTAATGTGCAACTGAATGCCATATTATTAGACTGTCAGCTATTTTAGGCTGGGAGGGGCCAACATTAATTAACCACATGCAAGCTCCTCTATCTGCTGACCAGTTAGTGAGTGAGTCCTTAACCACTTTAAGGGCCTGAGACTAAATTGCTTTGACATCAATTTAGAATGGAGTAAAAGTGAATCTAACCTGCTGGTGATCAGCTTCCCTCTTGCTTCAAGTTTATTTTGTATTCCCGTAGAATTGTATGGAAATGCAAAATCCATCTGATGCCAACAAAAGCCTGACAACACAGGCCAAAAACCTGTCAAGTTTCTATTAAGGTGCATTGGGTCGGTTCATTAACCAAAAGTTTACAGAGAGGCAGCAATGTCTAAAATTCCTAGCATGTGATTAGGCTGAGAACAGAAAAGGGCGTGAATTTGGTTGTAAAGTATAGCAGCTAATCAGAAATATCCTTTTCAGTGTTAAAACTAAGTTCCTGAAAGTCAAAATCTGATTGGCTGAAGCAATACAACACTAGTGAGAGCGTACATTTTAAATGGCAAAAAGGGCAACCCTAATTGTGCTTTACATATATTTTGACCCTAAAAATGGAAAGCAGCCAGGATGAAAATATTAAATTCAACAGGATGATTTCACATAATCCCAGTAGAAAATTAGTCATTTCTGTAAGGTAAAGCTCAGGGCAGCATGAGTGTGCAGCTGAAACGCAGTAGAATGGCAAGTGGAGCATTGAGCAGACAGGCTGTATAATGCCAGGAAAAGCAGGAGCTCTTCTCTCCTTTTTAAGGGTTCTGGTGCTGGTACTTGTCACACATTTGTACAAACACAGCAAAAGTCCAAACAATAATAATTATAAAAAAAAAAAAAATCACTGATATGGCACCTAAACTCCAAAATAAAACACTTGGAACAAGTAGTACGAGCCGTTCTTCCATATGAAGCAAAATAAAGAGAAATCACAACAAAACGTTGTACCCAGAGTCTTTTAGGAGGGAAAGAGGCTTCTGGCTTTTAGCACATGGAGATGCTTCGGGGCTGCTGAGAGAGACAGCAAAGTCTGTATGTTCTTACTAAGTGCTCTCCTCCAGCCATACATCCTGGTTTGGCCTTTTCATCCCACACTTACCAGAACATCCTTCTCGCTCACTTCCCAGGGCAGTACAGTTTCAGTAGGGTTTGCTGTCATTCTTGGAGCGTTTAAGCTGAACCTTCAGACGTTTCATTCCGATCTGAAAGCCGTTCATGGACTGGATAGCAGCCTGAGCTGAAACTGGATTGTCATAACTAACGAAACCTGTGAAAAGCAAAGCACGTCAGTTGTTTTTAAAGCGAATATGCATAAATAGAAACTTTCAGGCTTATACATCAAATGTACAGACTCAAAATAATGTGTAAAAAAAAAAAAAAAAAAAAAGATTGCTGGTTTGTTTAAACTTATTAAATAAGCCTGCAGAGTTTGTGTTTACTAAACCAAGGAAATCAAAATATGCATCCATGGCCCTGCAAGAATCTTTGCTTTCCTTAAATAAAATAGCCCCACTAGTAGCCATAGGCAACACATTAGCAATTGCAAACATGCATTTTTTATTCTAACATGAAAACGCATTTCAACCCCAAAACATTATCTTCTCTTCTATAAAGCAGAGACTCCCTTTATTAAATGCAATTTAAGGATGCAACAGAGAAGAAAAGGCACATCCTTGGCTGTTAAAGCATTGCTGATGCTAGAGATTATGTCATGTGGCAAGTACACTTAAACTAGAATTAAAAAATAAGCCTTGAATAACAACGCTACATGTCTTTCTTGAAGACAATCCAGGAACACATCTCTGCATCAAGAGATTTTTAAATACAAAGCGGATTTGCTTGCAATTAGCATTAATGCAAGGTAGAAAAAGCCAACTCTGGCACGTTGGAAATTTGCAAAGCCAAGTTTCTCTTGATGGATATTAGAGTGTTGGATGGTATTCATAGCTTTTGTGAACAAATATGCTTTACCATATCCCTATCCAAAACATTCATGTAGATTTTAGATTATAGGAATAGTCAAATCCCAGGCTTGTGGAAGATTTCCCCTCACTTTTTGAGGGGACACAGGCTGCAGTAAAAGAGTCACTAAGTCACTCCCTCTATATCTACTGATAACTTACCAAAACATTTGCTGAGGTTCGTTTGTTTATCAATGAAAACTTTGGCGGACACAACATTTCCAAATGGCATGAACATCTGCAGGATGTCCTGGTCACCAAACTCTTGTGGTAAGTGGTAAATGAAGAGGTTTGCACCCTCTGGACCTAAATGATGCAGGAAATTAAAAGAAAAACATGTTTATTACAGTCATCATGGTAAGTTAATTGCAGAGTAAAGCATATTGTGTTGTATGCATCATTAAATGGGAACCACTAAGCACTTTTCAGTAACCACCTGGCTGTTTTTAGGTAGGTACTGATGAGCTGGGTCACAATACAGGGGCCACAACAGCCTCTTCCCACCCAGCTTAAATCTGGGTTGAACACTGGTACTGTACTGCTGGATGTTCTTTTCATCTACTTTTCCAAGTGACATTTCTACTCCAGAATCAAGACAAAGCAGCTGTCTGAAGTCACAAACATTTGACTAATCTCAGAAAGGCTTTGCAGTTTACAGTCTCCCAAACAAAACCATGTAGAAACAACATGTAAAGGAAGAAATGCGGGATACTGTGTGTTCTACAGCTTATAATCATTGGCATATTACCCGTTCTCATGAATTATGGTTGACTGACACATTTATACAACTGCACCGAACACTTGTGCATTCACTGACATTTCCTCAGCAAAACTTAAATATAGCACATAATCGGATTCAATATGAGCACCTATGGCTTCAGATTGGCTTAAGAATGCCATACAGATGCAGTTAAATTAGTAAATTAGTAAGCAACCATAATATATAAGAAAGCCAGTCCACAACCCTCACATTACATGCCGTGGTGGTGTTAATGAGATGCAGATGATTGTTTTAATGAAATCAAACAAAAGATTACAAAAAAAAAAAAAAAACCTAAAGAAGCCTAATAAGCTATATGACTGACAGAAAAACACAGCCCATCATTCAAAATAATTTTGATGAATTTCGGTGAGAGAAAAAAAAAAAAAAAAAAAAAAAAGACTCCAGAGCCCAAAACTTAACTAGGTATGTGTGGCATTGATTCAAGTTTATGTTGTCATCCCCCCTTAGTCAGTTGTTGTCTGCAAAGAGAACACCTAATAGATTTGTATCAAATAAGGAGCAATCAAAAGGTTGTAAACATGAGGATAGTGTCTCAGGAGACTACCAGGCCTAAACATGTTTGTGCATTAGTTACAGTACAAGGAAATTTTAGGGCATCTGTAAGAAGTTTGAGATTGAATGTTTAATACTAACCACTATTACGAGCACTAGATGTGATGGAAAACCCAAAGCTCCAGCATGTTGAGGTGTTGAAGAGAAGGATTTGTTTTGCAGTGAAGATAAGTTGGGTAGGGAAGGTGCAACACTGCCTGGGTGTTTAGTGCAACAAAGGCAGTTGTCAGCTTACAGGACAATCAGGGATTTTTCTATACTTTCTGCATTTTTCAAGAGATTCAAGAGAGGTGTGTGTGTGGTGTGTGTCTTACCCAAACATTTTACACAGAAAAAGCCCCTATTTTCAGTACTGTGAATAGGGAGAACATAGGACCTACAAGCCCGCATGGTCCTTCTTAGCAGAATTCTCCTTTTTAGGTACTCTCTCTGGCCTAAAGATTGCAAAGATGTTAGATAAATATTTATAAAAATTTGTGCTATACCACAATTTTATACATATGGCAATGATATTTGTTAGGGAGCTTGGCATACTGCTAAAAAAAAACTGCCATTGCAATTTTATATTTGCTATCCCTCCATGGCAAATACTAATCGATTGATTATATGAAGGAGTCAGGGATCAGATTTGTTTAATGGCATTTATAAGGCATCCATACAGGACTTAGGTTGCCAGGATTTTAATGTACCTTCAGGTTTTATTCAAGCAACAGGGTCTGTTTTACTTGTATTCTGGGTTTGTTTATTTAACAATGTCAGCTCTCTCAGTACTTGTTGCCAAAATAAATGCTGCCACAAAAGGAGTCTGGAAATTGCTGCACCAAAAATATCCAACCAGCTCTTCAAAGCATTTGAAGGTAAACTGCTTCTGTGGGGAAACCCACTCAGCTCAGCACAGATGGACTCTTTAAATGCATTGCCATTATAAAACTACTACAAGCCCATATACACAATGTTTTCAAAATCTACATCACATTGTCCAAAGAGATCAAGCTAAGCACCTCTATAAAATTCACCTTCTTTCTGACTTCCTGCAGCACTCAGTCCTTGCTGTGACAATAGGCTCTGATTGTAGAGTGAAGGCAGTGCTGCTGCAGCATATTGCTGGATTCCAGAGTAAGCTTGACTTAGAGCTTCCATAGTGCTACCAGTGCCATTAGAGAGGCCGCTGCTACCCAGTCCACCATTTAATGCTGCCATCCCTAGAAAGAAGAACAAAGATATATTATGAAGTGAAGTTTGTATTTAAAGGACCATAACAAATTAGACAATAAAACTTTTCTACAGGCAAAAATGTTTTCTAAATCAGAGCTTTATGCAGATTATATAGATGTCAGGTAAATATGCATATTTCATATTTACCACCTAAAGCTACTAAATAGTATTCTCCAAATAATACATTTTGGTCCTTACAACAGCTCTGGTATTTAAAAAAAAAAAAAAAAAAGCGAGATCACATTACACAAGCAGCTGAAGCACTCAGAAGCGCAGGAAACAACTGTCTTAACAGCTGCCTAAAAGCATAAATTGAGTGCTGCACTTAATCAATGCAAGCCCAGCATGCTTCAGCCATAAAAAAACACCATTAGTTTATTCATGACACATTTATACTTGAGAAGTGTTCTTCTTTGACAGTAGCATAGTAGTATGTTTTGTTTATGTGTAACAAGTTTAGTGCCGCACAAAATAAACTTACCTGCTAAAGAACCAACATTTAGGCCAGCAGTTGCACCTGCCAGAGTCTGTAAGGCTCCAAGAGAAGCCATGGGGTTCATTGACGAGCTGTTATTTGAACCGGGGGATGATCCTAAGAGGATAGGTTGGAGGGAAGAAGATAAAGAAAAAATGAGAAGCATGCATGCACATACCAAAGCCAACATAAAGACATTTTTGTACAATATTTAACACACATCTTGCCCTAAACAAATACAGAAATTTCCTTTAAAACACCAAAGTCCGACTGGAAACAAAATTAGCCTAAGATATTTGCTGTGCAAAAATCCCAGCAATAGAAAGTGTGACATTTACTAACACCAACTAAAAGACATAGGACAGCAAAAATGAAACCTGCACAAAAGTGGCCTTGCTTTTCTACATTGCTATCAACTTCACTGTAACTCCCTTATCCACTTTTACCATCATGGGTCTTGTTGTTCCTTTCACTGCCCTTACATCCTTTCAGCATTCTGTAGTAGCCCAAGTGAATCAGGCAAAAGAACTACAGCACTTAATCAATGCCACTATATACACTACACACCTTGAAGTGTCAGCTTTTCAATTGGGACCTATACTGAGGTATTAGGTAAACTGCAATTTCTAATAGTTTTTTTTATACTGTACCTTTGCCTAGAATACTTTCTGAATTACTGACCATGAAATGACTATGCCGCTTTGGTAAGCCGTTAAATTGCAGCACAACTCGCGCCGCAGTTATCTGCATGCTTGCTTCAGGAGACAAACTACTGAAACATAAAAGATCAACTTTATATTCAGGCAATTAGTATTCTTCTACAATTAATTCAGTGATAGCAGTTTACATAATCTGTCAGTATAAAACTTCCTTAGAAGATGAAGATTTAACACTTCCTGATACAAATCATGAAGTTGCTGTACATAGTGTCTTTTTTGCAATCACTTTAATGGTTACAGATCTTTGTCTAGAACAGCTTTTTTACTTTTTTAACTTGGGGAGGAGACCCTTGAAATAATTTTTAGATCAGGGAACCTCTATAATATATCGACAGATCACAGTACATTAGTGTGGTGATCGGTAGTAAAAAATGTCTCTAACATTGCCTGTCCATTGGGAAGAATGTCACACTTACAGATAGCCAAAATGATTATTGTGTCAGGTAAACTGACCTTAGAGTCACCAATTGCTCAAGAACTTCCAGCTAACTCTAGAGGAACTCTGATTGAGAAACACTGGTTTAGAGTGTAATTATATACATTTGTCTTCAAAGCTACCCTAACCTTGACACTTCCTTTACTACATGTTAATTTCCTTTTACAACTACTAAAAAATGGTTCAGTGAATGTCAGATTCACTGCTTTGTAATATAAAAAAAAAAACAAACAAATCACTCCCATAAGTCAAACCATAAATTTGCACATTATTAGCAATAAAACATGTTTGATAAATGTTTCATTTCTCACCCAGCCATTATAGCTAGATCATATTTATTGAATTTATACTGGTCTATTATCTGCTCAAATTATCCATATAATAAAATATAAATAATTATCATTAGTAAATGTTTTAAGTCTAATACTAATATTTGTTTGCACAACTAAATTGAATTCATTTTAAATTGATTGGAAGCATTTTGCATTATCTCAACAATATTTAAAAAATTATGACATTAAAATTTTTTTTGTAGCATTATTAAATTCTGCTATAAAAATTTGTGTGTGCATGTATTATCACTCGGGGGGGGGGTAGATTTTTTTTCCCCTTTAAGAGACACATGGCTCCACACACGTGCGGTCTAAAGTCTGAGATTAGTGGTCCGCAAGCTCCAAACGGCTGGAGACCACTGTCTAAATGTGCCTAAGAAAACTGCTTAACTGGCATTACCAGGCTGAGCCACTAGTTGGCAGCGCCAGTCTAAACAAAAAACCTTGCTTACCAAAAGCCTAACATTCAGGGTGCCTCAAGCCACAAAAAAACAGTGACACACATAATGATTAAAGACATTGGCATTATCAGCTGTAGATATTGCAAGACAAGTGTTTTACAGGAAATACCCAAGTCATCCCTTGAAAATCACACAATGAACTTCTCTGTTCCTCTCAACTTTTATTAACAGCTTCCTCGGCTGACAGTAAGCAAAAAAGTTTTTAGAGGTCTCAAATGTAATAAAAAGAGTGGCTATGGCTGCTTATTTATAGATGCCTGTTAAGAAAAGAATGGCAGCTTTAAAACTGAAATCTTCAGTTTTGTATAAATCTGCTTACCAATCGCTTAGGGAAAAAGGGTGAGAGCCAAGTAGTAACAAGTCAAGTTTGATTTTATTGAGAATGACCTATAAATTAAGGCAGATGACAGGGTGGAAACTGAGGTACAAGAGGACAGCTGACATTGGACATTTTATCTATCTAATAAATGTCATGCTGAATCAGAGCAAAAAACACTAAGGGGCAAATTTTTATAAAGACTGAAGTAATGTAAAACCAATCAAAATCTTTTTGTACAGTAAACAAAGGTCCTAAAAACTGCAAGAGTAACGTTAGAGGTCTGCACATCTAGGAACACAAAAGAACAAAAAAAAAAAACAAAAACAAAAACCAAAAAACACACAACATGTGCAGCTCACCAGAACTGGTCAGGACGCTGAGAGGACTGCTGGAAGTAGTGAGTGCTGAGGCCGCACTGGCTGGATTCTGTGCAACGCTGGCAGCTGCTGCTAGAGCTGCCAAGTTCTGTATCTGCATGGCACTGAGTCCTGAAACACGCAACACAGGCAAGAAAATGCCACATACGCCATTAGCCATTATGCTATATCTGTTTTCGTTTTTTTTTTTTTTTTTTAAATGTTTTTTGGAAAGAAAAGGAGACGGCACATGTCAATTGTGAAGTAACATGAAGAAGAGGTGAAGACCCTAACACATAATAGGAAAGGAAAAGGATAGTGGAAGAATAGTAAAATAAAAAAAGCACACACCTGATGTTGTCTCGGTGGAGTACTCACCTCCCATGGGATGGAGGCCACTCAGGGAGTTGAGGTTGCTGGACGAGGCTGTCTGTTGGAGGAGCTGCAAATAAAGCTAGACATTACACCAAAACAAAACAAGAAGGAGAGTGAGGGCTCAGTCCGGTCTGGGGATAAAGTCTACACACCACATATATCCACAGGGTGTACAAGGACAAATGTGAGTGGGAAGGGGTCGGGTTAAACCAGAATGAAACCGCAAAAAAAATATTTAAAAAAAAAGTTTAACTTTTTACGTCACCGCAAAAATAGTGTTAGCGAAACACTGATCCACCACACCGTGCATTGGGGAGGGAAAAAAATTGCTATAGAGATGAGTTTTAACCACTGGAGCAAATGGCCTTTTCTTGACTTGAACCTGATGTGGACTGAAACATCTGCAAATCAGAGGGCATAAAAACCATACTATATCTTGCTATACTATCCATCCAAGAGTCTAGATAGCAAAACGTGGGGGGGAAAAAACATTAAATAACTTTTACTACCATTATTTTCCTTTTTTCTTTCTTCATTTGTTGGAATTCTCTCTCAGAATCTATTATAAGACAATAATTACAGCAACTATCTGGGGGGTTCCAAAGAGTTGTGTATGGAATGGGTAATAAAGAGCTTACAAATTTTTCTATGCACAGCTATTAGAAGGGACAGCAAGAGACATTGGTCAATTTAGGCTCTCAATCTTTATCAGAGCAAAGGCAGAGATTCAGAAAATCACTGGAACCTTCAGGTTTCTGAGATGTAGCTGTCAAGGTCAGTGTGTCTTGGCGATGTTATTAACATGCTGTGCAAACAACGGATGCGAGGCTTTTCCACTCCACTTTAAGAGGTATAACAAGCAGAGAAACAACTTTTCCTTTTCCTATATGCTGGAGAAAACAAAGCTGCACACTCTGTGGACAACAAGCTAGCCTTACCTTCACTCCAGGTTTTAAAAATCACCCCTTTGAGCCAATATAATATAGCACATCTAACAAAGTACTGATTGCAAAGTGTACTGACCAGAGGAACCAATCAGATAACACCCTGTATTGCAATTATTAAGACAACTCAATTCTGATTGGTTGCTACAGGTTAATACATTTTGACTTTTGTACAGTTTAGTAGAAATCATGGACACCTGCACAAATGAGCTGAACACAAATAGCAAAATACACAAGAAACTAAGACAAAAGTTGAGCATTAAAATCCAATTTAGAAGCAAAAAAAATCGTTGGGTTCCCATGATCATTATGACATGAGGGTGCAACCTAGAAGACTCCTAAGGTAATAAATATCATGGTAGGGTTAGGAAACGTATCCTCTCATCTTACAAAAACACTTAAGTACTCTAGGGGTTTGTTATCAAGCCAGAACTTTTCTGATGAAAGCTACTGTCTTTTTAAAAGCTAATTGTTGAGCAGTGATGCATCTGCGCTGCAAAAAAAAAAAAAAAAATTTAGAGGAACATTAGCCACAATTATTGGATTCTAAAGGGCATCTCAATAAATGTTCTCATTTCAAGATTCAATATGTACACATTTTTAAAACAGGGTTTAATTTGAAGATGTGCAACATTATGTTCCATATATCTGGCTACAACGCTGGGTGAAAATTGTAACTCTATTAGCAACAGGAGCCTAAGTGGGCAGAGCTTTCCAACTGTGAATATTGCTGGATTAGTTTACAAGTATCTATTGCTGCAAAGTTTTAATGGCTCTCTCCAAGCCGTGATACTGATAGGAAGCACTGTGACTACAAGCTATTGATGCAAGTACAATGCATTAGTGTGCTCATATTCAGTGATCTTTAGAACACTGGAAGCTTCTGGGCTTAGTGCTGGATCATGACTACCACTAATAGCTGCTGGTTCTATCGCTGAAGTCTCCGGGACTCACATGTTTTGCTAGGTTCAGGTGCCGGGTGGTAAGAAATTGTAGGTGGGTAGCAGCCCCTGTATTGTGAGCCAACTCTTCAGTAACCACCCAAAAAAAAGCCCGGTGATCACCGAAAAGTGTCGACTGGTGCACCCAGCTAAAAGGGACTGGTGAGAACACTGTATTTGTGGCAAAGTTCTAGGTGTCCAGCTCAATTGTAATCAGGAGTCCAAGAAAGTTCTTAATTAAACGGCACCGCACAGCCAAAACAAAACTCAAACAATACTTACTGCTAAGTACTGTGGTGCCAGACTGTTTAATCCAGCAAGGTTCCCCCACACAGAAGCTGCATTTATTTGCTGCATCTGTTGCTGGAGCTGTTGTGCCATTCGCTTCTGTTCTTTGTCTTTCTGTGTGTCTGCAAACTTGACAACGATTGGAGAGGAACAACCCTACAAACAAAATCCAACGTCACAAGATGGCCAATGTAATAGTGGATAACTGGAGAAAACCGTCACAACCGCTGAACAGTAGTTTGGTGTTACTCACCTCCATAGTTTGTGCTTGGTGCATGGCTTTGATTGCTGCCTGTGCCACAGATCTGGATGAAAATGTAATAAATGCACAACCTACAGGGAATAAAACAGGAAAGCTACTAGAACAACTTCGTCCATAGATAACCATGCATTAAAGCCGCGTTCCAATAGGCAAGACTAGTCTGTAGTCCTACTTACCTCTGCTTAACCCATCGGGTCCCCGCAAAATCCTGCATTCTTCTATTTGCCCAAACTGAGAGAACATAACCCGGATATCATTCTCATTACACTTCTTGGACACCATTCCAATAAACAACTTTCTGTCTTCAACGGCTACAGGAAAAGTACAAGAAAGATAGTTTGTGAGGACTACTAGACTTGCTGCAAGTAGCCACCGGTAACAGTCAGCAATGAGATATTATACGATCAGGATGCATACAAGTAGTCAGTATGTGATTTGTGCAACTATACATTAAACAACCAGGCATCAAGTTACATACATAAAAGTAATAGGTTTAAAGTTTATGTCCAGCTCAAATGTGTTTACATTTTATAGTAACTAACAATGGACAGACCCTGTATAAGGCTTATTAAGCTAACCCAACAGTGACGGGATAGGACCAGTAAGGCTTGAAACAGGATAGCTCCCTTAACACTTCTAATGGATTGTGCCCCAAGCTTATCATCCTGATCCTTTTAAATGATGAGTGGCTGACCAGGACAAGCAAGTGCATGTTAAGCATCAAGGCAACTGATATCTACAGGCTTGTTCCAGGTCAATGACTCAAACACAAAACAAAATGCCTGCAGTAAGCAATGGCAGCTTCACTGCTGTCCCAACAAGTTTCTATCAAGTACAGATGTTTGTTGCTTTCATTAGAACCCAGAAGGCCACATGGACAATATATAAAGCTGTATATGAAATATAAAAATCGTAATATGGAACAGAGTCTGAACAGAAATAAAGCCTGGTTTAAATAGTTAAGTCTAAATCGGAGACTACCTCACCAAGTTATAGATGATATCCTTAGGTGTACACCTTCTTGTTTCACATATACACTCCATAATGGGAAAAAATTACAAGAAAGAGGCAGGATAATCACACCAAGTCACAGTCTAATCAGCAGGCTGAAAGCGAAGTGTGGACCTAGGAAGCTTTAACACTAAACTAGGACTGAATTACCTGTGTGGATGTGCAGATATGGCTAAATCACTAAACAGAGTGAACAGCATAAAAAATCTTTTAGCAAAAAAAAAAAAAAAAAAAAAGTTGGCATTAATGTATTTAGGCATTTGACTTGAGTTCCACTTTAAAAGTAATCAATTTTTTATCTTTTTTTAAAAAAAGGGGAATGACTATCTCAACCCACTGATGACACCCTTCATGTATTGAGAGGGCACCATCTATAACAGCCACCAGATAGACGGCAGTGAGAAAGATATACTGCAGTTTACAATTATCTTGCAAACTAAAAAATTATGAGGCATTAGAGAGTAAACAGAATTTTCCCAATTGAAGTTCCTCCAGAGGTTGCTAGCAATGAGTAAATTTGTGCACCAAGTCAGTTACCACCGACAAGAATGTTATTTTTCTGGTTATCTGTAAGGGTGACAACCACCACAAAAATATATTGTGACCTATGGATACTATTATTGTCATGGGTTCTATAAAACCTGAAAGTTATTTTAAGGGTCCCCCATGTTGATAACAAGGTTGAGAAATGAAGGGCATTGAATATTTTAGAAAGCTGCAATCTCAGTCTTGTTCTCTTGTGCAGCACCACCTGGAGGCAGTATATAGCCTGCAGCTACAAATTTGGGAACTATTCAGATTACTGAAACCAGGGCTTGCCATCATCAGAGTGTTCATTACATTTAATAATGTCTTAATTATTTAGCATACCATCCCTATTGCTTTCAGATAAGAGCTGTAACAATTCACAATGTACATTGGCAGGGTTAATAATTAATAAACTAACACTATGCAAAAGGCACAGTAGCCAGTATGGGTAATAGTACACACACACCTGAGAAAAATATGCAATAAATTCTAGAACCTAAACTTTAAATTTACAGTAATTGCAGCATTTTTAAAAACAGGTTATTTTTGTTCACAGCCCAAATCATGTACAGGCAGCTCCATCATAAGCGAAAATGTGTCAAATGACAAGACAGTAGAAGTAACAACAGAAACAGATCATGAGTAATGAGCCTGTGGAGAATGCAATGCATTCAGAAAAGAGAAGCAAGAACAGGACACGTTCACCCCTAACGTGTTAAAAGTACAGCAGTGAATGTCAGAGAACTAAGTGGCATACCATTATTCTTCTCGCTGTCAGCGGGCTTCATCTGGATTGGATGATGCATCTGAACATACACAAGGAAAGAAAAATAGGGTGATGAGAACGTATATTCCTGGATAGTCATTCACAGATAAACACACTGAATAATTTTTGCTAAGTGCTGAAATACTCACCCCAGGAAGAATCTTCATGTTATGCAAAGCATTTTGTGCTTCTAACGCTGCTTTACGTGTGTAGAAAGTGATAAAACAGCAACCTTAGGAGGTGGGGGAAGAAAAAAAAAAAAAGATAGGTTAGCGCCAAAGGAAACAGATGTTTGTAATAAATCCGGAGAATATGAGAAGCGCCAGTCAAGAGTACACACATCAGAACAATTCTGCACAACATGAGGTCAACAAGAAAACTGGCGAGGGGGAGTGGTCAGGATCTGGCAAAACTCTTTCTTACAGCCCAGAACATTGGGGAATCTAAAAAACAATACACTTCTTATAAGGTATTTCTAAGTCTTGCATGTCTATTACAGAAAATTATTATTATTAAACAGGATTTTTATAGTGCAAACATATTACGCAGCGCTGTACATTAAACAGGGGTTGCAAATGACTGACAGTAACACAAGAGGAAAGTACCCTGGCCCGAAGAGCTTAAAATCAAAGAGGTGGGGGAAGTATCACACAAATAGGAGGGGGATATGGAATGGTAGGTAAGAAGTGAGGGTTTTAGGAGACAGAAGAAGACAGATAGGAGACTTTGAAAAGATGTGTTTTTAGTGGTCTTTAAAAAGAGCACAAAGTAGGGGCAAGCCAAATAGGACTAGGAAGTGAAATGATTGTTATACCTCATTAACAAGAAAATCTCTATTTAAGATTCTTCTTGCAGACTAAAAAGGAAACAAGTCAAGAAGCTGTATTGGAAAACTGACAATCAGATAGCCAAGGACTAGTGTCCAACATGGCCTGTGATCTCTGCAAATCTCATGATACTCTAAGTCATGGACAGCAGTACCTTGGATCTTATACAGAAGGCATACAGGGACAGAAGTGTCTAGGAATAATGACCTACCAGGAAAAAAAAAAATCTGTGTACTGGTTGGGCACAATTACCATTTCCAGATGTTCACTATAGCACAGCAAATATTCACTTTCGGAGCTCCATTCCGCTTTGCGTAAGAGACATCAAGTTTTCCATACAGCTTGGGGTTATTGCATGGTCTAGTCTCAAAAGTTTGCGATTTCATTTTACTTAATCAGTAAGATACCTAAAGCTTTTTTTATCCTGATTTATTCCCATGAATTGCACCTATGCTGAAAATACAAATCTAAGAGCCAATTATTTCATGCTGTTTAGGTGCTTCTGATATCTCCTACAAATTGCTAGGTACCCAGATGTCATATTGATCCAATGGCTTTATTATTATTTCCAGACAAAGATGCAAAAGAAGTCAGTGGATAAGGATTTCTAGCTTTCGAATGAGCAACTCAACGTAATGAAGCCAGAAGACAAGTATTCTTAGAAGGATTTACTGAAATGGCAGGTACTATATTTGCCAATGTAAAGTGTGCTACAGAAAAGAATAATTTTCATGTAGATCATCACACCCTATGAGCCTTACAGTAAAACATACATTCTCTTAAACATCTAGAGTATTAACTAAAATAGGAAGCTGTTTGCTGGTTCAATCTACCTGTTTCCACCCACAATTAGAGATCCATTTAACATGGAATGAGAAGGTAAACCGGCATTAAAAAAAATGATATATGTATATGCTAATGAAGATCTCCTCTCCTAAAAATACTTGTTTCCTGGTGATCATGCCAAACTTCGATGTTCAGGTTCAAGTTCCTTCCCAAGTACCTCTAACGTTTTCAACCTGCTTACTTCTACTTTGTAAATCAAACTACCAAAAACTTGAATTACTTTCTGCTAACACAACAGGAAGAAAGCTGAAAATCTCTACAGAAAGCAATTGCCCTCTTGGTGTCACCAGAATAGGTGCAGTCATTGGAAGAACTAGCTTTCTGGTTACACTTACACCCCAGGACGAAAAAAAATAAAAATAAATATTTCTGAGCAGGGATATAAGAAAGCAATAAAAAGACAGGATGTAATCCTTTTTCATTTTAAAGGGTATACATAGCCAAGCTTCTCTTTTATAAGGACCCGGCGAAGAATCATCAAAGTACAGTAGGCATTATTTATGTGTGATACATTATCCTTACCTCTGCATTGTCCTATTCCAACAAAAAGTGCAATTTCCCTGTGCATTTCCTAAATTGCTTACCACTTAGACATTTACTGCCCCCATATTAAGGTTTACATAGAGAAGATACATCTTTGTATTGTTTTGTACACATGTATACAAGTCTTTTGGAAGGTAAAACACTACAGGGCCTATGGCCCTGGGATTACGTAAAGAAGGCCTTTGCAAGATTTCTTTGAGCATCAGCTCATTGCCCAGATATGTACGAGACTTTAACCTACCTTTACTCTGTGGAGGATTCTGGCTTCTGTCTCTCAAAACATTAATTTCATAGACAGCACCATACTGTTCAAAGAGTTCCCTCAGCTCTTTTTCTGACCAGCTGCGGGGAATCTGTCCAACAAACATCTTGATTGAGTCGGGATCCGGGTGGTCTGGATGGTCCATGGTGCCATTCATCTTTTTGGATCTACAATAGAAAACGGTGGATTCAAACGCCAGCTACAGAAGCAAACTCCATCAAACGGGAGTGAAGTTACATGTTTTTATGAGTTAACAGTGCACAAAGTTAACAAAAGCTTCAAATTAGGAGTTAATCTTGTGTTATGTATGGGACAAATACAGCACACACAGAAAAGTGAAAAATCAGCAACTAATAAGAAAATGGCCGTCTCCGCAGACAACTGCATGTAATCAGAGAACTGGACACTCATACCTATGACCTTAGAGACAGGTGGAGGTGAATTAGATACTTAAACAAAGTGAAGTCACACTAGAATCAGATGACAAACGTGACGAGGATTCCATGAAAATGTGAAGCAGAGATACCTCTTGAATCTAGAGAGAGACGGCTCAGAAATGACACTTACACAGGACTGGAATTCAGAGAGCAATGATCCACCATCATCTCAGGCAGGAAATCAAGTTTAAATGAAGCCATGGTCTGTCTAATTTGCCCCCCTGGAATAAACACAAGCAAGACAGAGCTCAACTCCGCCCGGACAAGCTCAGAGAACAGATGAAGACACTACACAGAGCAGCAGGACAGGGGAAACATAGCACAAAGCCCCGGAGAACAAAAAACTACGAGGGAGAGACGACAAGCAGAGTCCTCGATGAACTCGGCATTGGACAAGACAGACAGAATAGACTGGGAAGAGGCGCAAGGGGTGCAATAAAAGTTTGTGTTCACTTTGAAAGGGGAGGATGTTACCATGTGAAGGGAGGCTCAGTAAGGGCACAATGAAAATGCTGATGTGCGGCTCTTGTTTTGTGCGTTTTTCCCTGGCGAAGCAGTACTTAGTACAGCATCAGATAAACAGAATGTCAGATCAATAGAGATAGGGCTGAGTGACAGAGCGGAATGGAGAAAAAAAAAAAACACACAGCCGATTAACTCTGCCAGGGTGGTGGCACCACCCGCTATACATGGGACCTAGTCACACAACAATGCAGGTCAGGTTTTCAGGACACCTTTGTACAAGAGAACAGTTTTTTTGGTCATTCTACAAAGGAGTTGCCCAAAACAGATTTTACAAGTGGCTGTGTGTCCAGGTGTTTTTATAGCATCAGAATGTACAGGGGTTCATCTTAAACTAAATGTTTTGCCTAAGATTTTAGTCTCCTGTTGCATAAATTCAGCATTTCTACATCTATTACCTCCACTCTTAATCGTCTGAAATAAAAATACACGTTACATGTGGTCTTCATGCATGTGATATCAAATATATATATATATATATATATATATATATATCTATATCTCAATCCTGTATGATAATAAAAATGAAGCAAATCTATATTTAAAGTATCTATAAACCTGACCAGCCTACTCTATAACATACATTGTTAGCTTTTTTTTTTTCCTCCATTGAACCCTCATGCTGTTACTGCCTAGCTAAAGATAAAATTAAGTGTTGACCTACCTGTCTGCTACATAGGTCTCACGCAAGGTTTCCCTTTTTGGGTTTGGCCGAGATGAAGCAGCACTTACTGGATGCCAAAAGGCAACCAAGCCTAACAACCAGGGGGGCTGGAAAATAATTGGGTCTGTACCTCGGATAACCCCCTGTACTTCCATGTAATTAAAAGGCCCCAACCCCTCCCATGATATTTAAGTACCAGCCAGATATGGGAGTGGGGTGTGAATTACGCACCAGATTCTTATGAATCACAGACACTCCAATGGCCAAGTTGTCTTTAAAACAGTTATAGCTTCTCCATGCTCCCTCCCCTTCCCGGCCACTTGTACGCAGATGAATTCCCCCAAGTATTTAATATTTAATATTATAAATTTGAGCTCAGGAAAGTGAGACTAGGAAGGAAGAAGTGATTTGGATGGCTTTCTGAAAGGAGAACATCCAAAATGGAATCCCTAACCAAACAGAATGTCAACTCCCCCCCCCCAAGTTTCCAGCAAAGTCAAGTGAGTTTGGGTAAGTTGTTCATATGCAGGAAACTCTTTAAAAGAATGCAGGTAAAATGTATAATAATAATATAATAGAGATAATTACACATGGGGGAAAGTATAAACCACGGACAGGGAAAAAAGTGATGGGTTCAAAGAAACAAAACCTAAAAAGCACCCAGCGAGCCTAGAGATGATCACTATGCTTGGGTTTGAGAGCATTTTTTTTTTCCTTAATCACCAACATATTTAGAGCTATTTGTTTTACCTCTTTATATCAAGGAACACACTACATTTGAATATTTCATATTTACCAAACAGCAATCACTCAGCAAAACTGCATTGCCCTGTGTTGCATGTGCTGAACTAAAGAAAGCATGCCACATTTACCTCCATACACAGCCTGCAGATAATAGGCCTCGGGGAGATCAGTTTACACAGGCTGCAGAATATTTAAAGGGTGTGGATGAGACGCCTCTCCTAGCAAAGATAGGAATGTCTGTTTTTTCTAAATTATATTCAGATTCATGAACAGATCATGTATTAAAGCAGAACTAAATATAAATATGAAAAAACTGCAAACAGAAGAGTTCTTTATTGCAGAAGGGACACACTATGTCATCTTCAATAACACAAACCTGCCTGTTTGCATTCTTTTCTATAATGTACAATGAGCTACGCATGCATAGCTCAGTATATGATCCTGGTGTAAGCTGACTGCCAGGAATGGATGACCTTCTGTGTACAAGATGGCTGAAGACTGAACCATTGAAATAAAAATAAGCTAGGAGTTCTAGTGTTCAACTCAGCAATCTTTAAGCCGGGTGGCAGCTCCTGTATTGTGATCCAACTCTTCAGTGACCACCCAAAAACAGCCAGGTGGTTACTGAAAAGTATCGGGTAGTGTGCCCAGCTTAAAGGGGCTGAGGAGAACACTGAACTTGGTTAAAAACAAAAAATTTTTGTGAACAGGTAGGTAAATGTAGTATGTCCCTTCTGCAATAAAGAATCTGCCAGCTCGCAATTTATTTTATTTTTAACTTTAGTTCTGATTTGAATTTATATTTGTACAATTAATATTAATGTGTTGTGTTAAGGAAGTCCGAGAATTGGAACTGGTTGCCAAAGTACCATAAAAAAATTCCACACCCACATGACGGTGCCTTGTCTTATTGCCTCAAGGAATTAAAATTAATTGGCACCCAAACTTGTGTAATATGAAATACTGTGTGCCTTTCCAAAGGTTCTACCAGACAGAAATTAGGGGGAATCTCCCAAAGCTAAACTGCCAAAAAATATTTAGACTGATTATTATTATTATTATTATTAATAATAATAAATAGTATTTATATAGCATTAACATATATTGCTTTCTGTGTGACCTTTCTTTCTGTGTAAAGATTTTTCTTCACTTTCGGTGTGGTGAAATCATCACTGGGAGGTATTGAAGGGGAAGAGAGCCCGGGACTGCAACATTTAACAAGGACCACAGTTCTTTCAAATCTAATGTTCCTACTACAGTCCTAGATGTACCCTTAGCCCAAAGACAATGTTGGGGGGAAATCTGTTTTTGGGATGAGGGAGTAAAACCAGGGTCCCTGTAGAAAACCCATACAAAGATAAGGAGGCGAGACACCATGCACAGAGAGACTGCCAACCACGCTACCCCCAGATGACCATACAATAAATTTGAAGTGATGGGCAACAACCTGTATAAACACAAAGCACAACTACTGCTGGAAGCCACCGAGTGTGCAATATTAAAAAAAAAATCTATTTTTGATAATTAAAAAAAAAAAAAAAAAAAAAACAACTTTCCACAGATCTATTCTCATTGATCACCGTTACTTGGTATATAACCAGTTGTACCAGATTGTCAGGGTGACAGTTATGTCCCGGAGGTAGAAAGCAGCTTTGGCTTGTTGCCACCACAAAGATCATTAAAAACACCAAACAAAATTAAATAAGCAAAGGCGTGGATGGGGTTTAAGATACTCATCATTAGTTTAACAATACAAAATAAACTAATTAAAGATGGACAGCAAAGGTTTTCTTTTTTTCAAAATAAACTTTGTTGCCTTAGTTTTACACACCAAAGTCTAAATACAAATACATGTAACCATGAAGCAATCTGTGTGTATGATCGTTTATGTGATCTGCACCTCTCTTCTGGTTGGCATGGACCCCATGGAATACTATGCTCCAAAACGGAGGTCTAAAGAGAACTCCACTATCTTGCACTGCAGAAAGTATTAGATCAACCCACATTTCAGAGCTTCAGGGACACCCAGGAAAAATCTCTGAGCTATGTGCAGGAACAGTCTTTCTAGTTCTACTGAATTTAAAAAGTTTTTTTTTTTTGTTGTGGGTGTTCCACTTTCAAGTCTTTCCTCTCCTTTATTTTAAGTCAAAAATCACTGCTAGTGGGTAGGAGCCTTGCCTTACCTTGGCTAATCTTTAGGGTTTTTTTTAGTTTGTGTCCAATGCTCCTGCAAAAAAAAAACAAATTAAAAAAAAAAAAAGTCCTCTGTGTAAATCGAATGAAAAATGCTTTTCTACTTCTACTACTGCAAAAATTTGAAGGCCATCGTGAACAGTTTAGGTAACTAGAACCCCCTGCACTTTACTTTTTACACTATTGTTTAATGTGTTTTTGGAGTCATTAGTCTGGTCATCCATTCATGTCTTGTCGGCTCTCTTTTTACTGTCCTAGTATTGTGCACCCCCAATTATGGAGACAGAGGACATCACTTGTTAAGGTCCTATTCCCATCATGAATCCCCTGCAAGCCCAGAGCACTTCAATGACTGACCTGGTCTTCAACACTGAATTAAAGCCCGCACAGGCATGCAGGAATTTGTTTATTCCCAGCAAGAGCAGGGTAAGCCGAGATTGACCGGTATGCTTGCGAAGGACAGTTTCCCGGAGTGATCAAATAGGTAGGAAGAATTATCCCATAAGGGTCATTGCCTGTCTGCCTGATTTTTAAAGATGAAACTTTAGTTCCGCTTTAAGGGAGAGCAGTGTTAAACCCCAAAATGTTTTTAAAGCTGGGTGGGAAGAAATTTTAGTAGGGTGGCAGCCCCTGTATTGTGACCCAACTCTTAAGTAACCACCCAAAAACAGCCAGGTGGTTACTGAAAAGTACCGGGTGGTGCACCCAGCTAAAAGAGCCTGGGGAGAATACTGGGATAGGTAAAAAGTTTTTTGTTTTTTTTTGTTTTTTTTTTTTTATCATCCACATCACCATAAACCTGCAACATTTATCTTTGCTAGAGGAAAAGCAGATTCCTACTTTCTTTATTTCCAGAGACACCATTGCCAAGAAAGGAAATGTAAATACAGAATTTGCCAGCAGATAAAAGCAAATTAGCTTATTCCATCCTTTAGCAACATACAAAGGCTAATAAAAGTGCTCTCTTTTGTAATAACAACCTCCAACTACAATCTCTCATCCATGGCTTGTTCACACTTTGGGAATTATATAGAACACTTTACATAAAACATGCTCTATGCTGTGAGTCAGAAACCACTACATAGAAATCTGGCCAACTTCCATGGAGTCCAGCTATTCGTATAAAGTGTAGCGATAACATTTTAATACACCCAAGATGATGGTATTACTAGTCTCCCAATGACAGGAAGAATCTTCTAGATCCCATACATGTAACTAGATTGATTAATTCTCTCTTTCATGTAGATGTCATATGGGCTGTTCTGGTTCTGTGATCTTTCCTGGGGTAACATGGGAGTTTGTTTTCTTTGTAGATCATCATGGATTTCTACAACTGATCTCTTATTTATGATATATAATGCAGGCTAATGACAAATCAGGAGGAGGGCGTTTCACAACATTTTTCTTAGATTTTATTTACATGGAGCACATCAGCTCATTACAAATGCAAAATCTGTTCCCAGCTAAGTTAAGATTGTTACTGACCTTCTCTTCTCTCTCCAATCCTAATGACATGAAAGACCCATATGGACATGGGTCAACAAGCTACAGAATTTATACCTGAACCATAAAATACAAAAAACATAAAATACACAGCCACTACAGACCAAGTCAACAAAATCTATGAACATTTGCAAAGGCAGAAATGGAAGATGATCTAGCACAGTGTTTCTCATTCAGGGTTCCTCCAGAGACTGCTTAATGAGTAGTTTGCAATTCTCAGGTCAGTTTAAGTGACCCAAATTATTTTTTTGGCTACCAAAAAAGGGTGGCAATTTTCCCACTGGCCACCATGCTAATATACTGTGAGCTACGAATATATTCATCATAGCAGTAGTTCCCGGTTCCTGAGTTATTTTAAGGGTTACCCCCATATAAGAAAAAAAAATGTCTTATCTAGCACATCAAAAATACAAGGAAGGTTACACCGGGCAATATTTTTTAAGTTAAAAAAGAAGGAGCTGGCACCAATATAGCTGCTTATTGTGTTCACCAAGATGTGCTGTAGGAGTAACACCTGACCAGCATTCTAGCAAAAACTTTTAAATGCATGTCCAAAACCTGCTGTTCCAATGTATTACCAGGAAAAGAGATTTTCTGTAAATGAGGACAAACAGAAAACAAATGGAAAAATGAAACAAATCATGGATTTCCAAACCTTTCCTGTCCTGGTGACCATCTGAGTCCTGGGAAGGAATTCAGAAAAGTCCTTGGGTTTCAATATCTGATTTACATTTGTGTTTTAATCTTATGGGCACATAATGCTGTAAGAGTCACCTTACTATAATCACACCTGGTCACGTTCCAGCAACAATGTAATTAAAGCCACACTCCAGCTTAAAAATTTTTTTTTTTTTGGTTTAGGGATTTGAGGTTCCCACCCTTTGAATTGTGAGTGATAGGTGAAAGGCATAAGTAATATTTCCAATAGGGAAAATAAAAAAAGACTGAAAACTTAAACCTTACTCTTGTTCTGGTGTCAAATGATAAAGTGCTAGGAAAATCTTCCAAACTATTTCACATAATTATATACTAAAAGGGTGTACGCCTCAAACACAAAATCAAAATTTTGTCTGCACTTTACAAAAAAAAAAAAAAAACTCATAATTAACACAAAACAGTGCAAAGCAAGGCAAGTGTATGTAATCTTTCGTGATTTGTTTTGTTACATCTGTTATAGGAATGAGCATTGTACAGCAAGGGTGCTTCTGGCAGGATCTCCAGGTAAAAGGAGGAGCAAAAAAAGCAGAGGAAAAACAAATGCTGCCACTACATAAATAACTTGTTACTGGGTTTAGATTGAATTTGACATTTAGCGCAGTAAGCATAAAGTGCACTCAAAAAGATATAACATGAGGCCTTAATTACTGCAAAAAATTAGACCAGTGTCCAAATGATCTTTGGAGCCACAATTCAAAAATATCTTATGTCTGCTTTTCAAGAAAATCAAAGATTTAGAATTCGTAAAAATACAGGGAATGAGAATGAAAGGCAAAAGCAATTGATTTATTTTAGTTGCAAAAATAAATACTTGTTGACAGTATTTCCATATAATTTGCTGCCCAAATACAGCAAGATTCCATTACTGAGTTGAGTCATAGCTTACTACAGAATAGACCTTAAGATTGTGGACCCAAACACGGAATCCTAAAAAAATGACCACCATGGTTTCAATTTTCAAACAGTGGCTAATACAAATACTAATAGTAAAACCATGACCTCAGAAAATAAGTTTAAAAAAAATAAATAAAACTTCTAATATTTAATTTTCCCAATGCCCACTACACCACTCTTCTCAGTGCCCTACAAAATATAGCATACTATAGGTTCTTTAGCATTTACTACTACTGGGACGAATTGGGATTGCAGGGCTTCCCATGCACTAAGGTAACTCCTGCAACACTCTCTGAGCAGGTTAAGACCTGAAGCAGGATCTAGTGGTGCCGCACAACTCCCAATGGCAGCCTTGCAATGGCAATGACAGCAATGAATTGCTGAGGAAGTGGTAACCGTGCAACAATTTCACTCCCATTTTTAACATAGCCTAAGTCACCAGAAGATAAATGGTGAGCCCGGGGCTAGAGGAAGGAAATGTTGGAGTGTGGTAGCGGGATCAGGAATCTGACATATCTTAGAGCAAGAAGAATCTTTAGCCAGTGCTATCTTGTGAATACCAAAGAGAATGGTGATGCAGTCAGTGGGACAAGTAACAAAATTATTCTTTTCCAAGCAACTTTTTATGCTGAGATTACAAGGTCACCTAACTGATTGACCTTTCACAGTCAAAAAAAAAAATGGGGTCAAGGGGAAATACTAAAGAAGCCACAACATTTACTATGATCGTGTAATAACACATTTCACATACTTTTCAAACCAATACTGCCATCTTTGGTATGCTTTTTTTAAATATCATATCCCTGTGGAGCCCCCTTTGGACCCCAGCTCAAGGCTGTATATAAGGCTTTACTGTCCGAATCTGTAACAGCTAAAGTGATGGAACTATGACTGGACCTTCTCACATCCAAACATTTCTGTTATCCTCACTGCACTATATCAACGGCAAAGCAATCTGCTGCAAAGTACTCCATAAACTAGTCCATAATAAATAAAAAAATTTTATATATATATATATATATATTACACATATAATAATATAATAATTACAATACAATAATAATACAATAATAATATAATAATAATAAAATTACAATAATAATATATATTACACATACATATACACACACAAGAATGTTACCCTAATCAAGTTTGCATTAAAAAAAAAAAAATTCCAAATTCCAAAGCACAAAAGTACCTAACCCTGGCATATCCTCATGTAACTGTTCTTTTTCTTAAAAGAAAACTTGTCCTGATTCTACAAACTGAAAACAATGGCTTCCGACAACAATGGATCCTTTCCAACAACTGAGGACTGCACGATGCATGAATGAGTGCTGTACATACAGCCCCGTTCTGCTCCATGGAGAGGGGAGGGGGATAACTACAGAGCGGCACCCTGCTGCGCACTCTCCCCCTTCACTTTCATTAGGATCCTTCATCGCCCATTGTCCGTGGATCCGCCACAATGGTCGCTCGGACGATGAGCGCTGTACACACGCCCGATTCTCCTCAGATATGGGCCCTGAGCATCGCAAGTGTGTATGTAGCCTAAAGCAAGAACACAGTCACCCAGCCACTATCTGATAAAGATAGCAACTAAAAAGGAAAGTTGGTCAAAAAGTCTTTGGACGTCCAACTACTTGAACATGTACCTGTTTAAAATACATCCTGAAACCTTGTATACACTGGAACAACGATCATAGTAATTTGTGGCCCTTTTAGAGGTTTCAAGGCCAAGTTCAAATGAACTGTGTAGTCATGCACTTCAAGTCAGTTCCAACCATTATTTGCCCAGAAGTGGCCCGACATGAGTATTTGATGAATGCTCTAGTAAAATTGTTTTAGTTTTACCATTCAAGTTGATTCAGCAAAAGACCACCCTGAGACGTTGCAGGAATCGTCTGACAAAACTTCACATCAATAAAATGAAAACAAATTTTTTTTTTCAAACTCCAGTTGGATTAAAGCAGAACTGAAGTTCCACTTTAAAGAATCCCTGATGAGCCAGGTCATTGCTGCAGTAAGAGACAGGTGATGTCCCCTCTGCAATAATCCCTCCTGCCCGATTGCTCCAAGTACTTGGAAAGAATTTAGCTATGCATGCGCAGCGTCAGCTTTGGATGGCAGGATAACCGGCAATATCTGCTTCCACTGCGCCAAAACAAGTTATTAAGCCAGCCCGGATGATCGGGATGGCTAAAGATCCTGTACAGGAAAAGAAAGAAGATGAGGACCCTGCAACAGGTACAGGTGAGTAGCGTGGAATTAGTTCCACTTTAGGGGTTTTGGGGTTGCTCAGTACCGTTTGATGGCAAAGTACAGCTATAAAAACAAATCCACATAGCCCAAGTCAGCTCACAAAATCTGCAAAACTGCAACATAGATACCTTATATTTATAGACAAGCAAACAGCTGTGCAAAACAGACCAACAAGGTGCTACAATTACACACCCCTGGACAGGGTCTTTAAAATTGCCTGGAGAAAAGACACTGGGATTTGGAAACATGTACACATTTTGTCTTTCTTGTAGGCACATGTAAACACCTATAAAAGCAAAAGGCGAAGGGGTCGAACTGGACAAATCCTTCACAACAGATAAAAAACACACAACACTGCAACAATTTTACAAAATGTGAACTTACATCAATGTTCTCTGAATTCTCAACAGTGGCCCGGAGCTCTGGAGACCCTGATTTTCAGATTTGTGCCTGCGGAATGCACAAAGACATTTGTAAGAAAAGTGGCACATTCTCATTCATGGACAGGGCTTTCAACGTTTTAAGGGAAGATGTAAATTGCTGAGGCTTGCCCAGTACTTTCCTTTTATGGGGGAACGGTTGTATTTTCGGGAGCAGATTTTCTGATTTACTACTGCAACATTCATCATCAGAATCGTTTTCTACTTCCTCATTTTCACTTCCTGTTTTGTTCTGTATTTTAATCGTGACATTTCTTAAAATGGCATGTAAATGTTCTCTGCTGGTCACCCATTTATCAAGGTGATTTGCATTCTTACCAATTACAATTTAAAAACCATCAGATCAAATGTTGCAATGTGAAAGTAGAAAAAACACAAACACTCCGCAGTGCTAGTAAATAAAATGCAGAGCCTACAGATACAGAAATAAATAGAACTGCACGCATGTACACGTATTATTTACATTTATAATAAGTATGATATATAGATATATATATATATATAAACCTTTTTTGAACACTCACTAAGACATGTAACCAAACTGTAAAAAATTGATTTATGCTGTAAATGTGTATCTTCATATGATCCTAATACACCTCTGCACCGCAAGTTGTCTAATGAAAATGACCAAAGATACTGAACCCAGAAAATGGTTAGGCGAAGATGCTGGTGAAGGAACGAGCAGAGGAAAGTTTACTTCCATTTTAAAGTAAACTTTAAAAGAGCGAATTTCACTCAACGCCTTTACGGCAAAGTTCCAATCTACAGTGTTGATTACAAGAGTTGTATTTATAGACACAGCACATAACCGAATCATATTAGTAGATGATTATTAAACAGTATTTATATAGCGCCAACATATTACGCAGCACTGTACATTAAATAGTAATTGCAAATGAGAGAAAGATACAGACAGTGACACAGGAGGAGAGGACCCTGCCCCGAGAGCTAACCATCTAGTATGTGGGGGAATAAACACTCAATAGGAGGGGAGATCTGTAGTGTTGGGAAGTAGTGAGGGTTTTAGAAAACAGAAGATGGGTAGGCAAGTATGGAAGGATGGGTGCTTTTTTTTTGAGTGCTTTTAAATTAGCAGACAGTAAGAGCAAGCCGAATAGAAAGGGGAAGACCATTCCAGAGAATAGGGGCAGCTTTGGAAAAGCATGTCGTGCATGTGATGAGGTTATGAGTGAGGAAGTCATTAGAGGAGCGAAGAGAGCGGCCAGGGGAGTATTTTTCTATCACATCAGAAAGACAAGTGGGACAAGAGCGGTGGAGGGATTTGAAGGCCGATTACCAGGGTTCTCACCTCTCCTCGTTCCTTCACCGATTTCATTTTTGCGTTCAGGATCTTCTGCCATCTTGGTTAGACAGGCTGTAATGTCAATTCTGGCACAAGTGCAGTTCATTCCATTCCTGGGATCATACAATGAGCTGCATGCTTGCAGCGTACATTAAACAGAAGATTGCAAACCTTCTGCAATAAAGAACCTGCCTGTTCACATTTTGATTTAGCTTAAAGTGGGACTTCCAATAAAAAAAAGGCATGAGGTTGCTGGCCTCCTGGGAAGATCCCTGCTGGAGAATGCAGAGCAGATGAAATATTGCAAGATATCTCAATATTGTCGATTACAATAGCGTCTTCTCCTGAGATTTCAGCTGTTCTGGGTTTAAAAGGAAGCTTCCCATAAAGGCAGTGACATCATCCTATCCTAGGGCAGAAGACTGGGTAAGGTAGTATGATTCCCTTAATTTTAGGTGCCTTTTCAATTGACTAATAAGTGATTCGGGAAGGAGAAGGTGGGACAGACTACTAAATTGACATTCTATTTTAGGTTCACTTTGGAGATAAATAATTTGTTATAATGGATGTTATGTATTTTATGGATGCCATTTATCTGTAGGAAACATCCAAAAATACTACGACTGCTAAAGGGTGCCGCCATCTTGGATGTGATAAAAGCAACCCCAACAAAGTCAGAGCGGTAAATCAAGTCACATTCTATAGCAAGCTTTCTCAAGCTTGGGGGAAATCGTTTAAAGTCTCTGGAAAGTGCCCAGTTCAGGGTACATTAGTCTGGTGGTCAGTGAGATAAATAACTCATATTACTGGCTAGTGGAAAGAATGCCACCCTTACAGATTGCCAAATAGATCACTTGTGTCAGTGGTACTCCTAGCAACGTTGTGGGGAACCTTGAGAGTTACGTAAAACCCTGGATGAGAAACCCTGCTATATAATACATATATATTATAATAAGGATCTCTAATCACACAGATGTACTGGATATAATGCCACACACACACACACACACACGATTAGGTTTTCCAGGTCAGGTGACTGACATCTATAGCTGACTAAGAACATTACATTTCATACACCCCAGGACCCTGGTAGAAACACTGCAGCCCAGCAATACCTACAGAAGCCGAACATTTTTTTAAGCTCCAAAGTAAAATCGGCCCTTGGGAGAGGTCAGATAAGAGCTTATGCAAGCAGAATTTATTTTATTCTACCAGGAAAAACCTTATAAACAAATTCTTAGTGAGCCCACAATCTGCCCAGTTTCTGGGGAAAACTGATGTAGTGAAACATGCAGCATGAATTGTTAGTGGAGAGGAGGGGACAGACTCATCAGATGGGAGAGCAGGCATGAAATCGCTGGAAGGATGAGATGTCCTATGACACTGACTTTGCCCTGGGGGGACAGCACTGAATTTTTATATATTCTGGGGGGGAAAAAAAAGCCAATTTCCTTGTCAGAAAAACATAAATCACAATTCATTTGAAAGGGAGTCAGACTCATTCTAGTAATGTATGGTATTAGAAGGACTTTCCTGCACAGGAGATGCTTGGTACTGATATGTGGAAAGGATAATATTAGGCGGGGGTAATTACAGAGGTCAGCTCATTACCCTGGGGGCAGAGACAGCACAAAACCCTGCGGTAAAGGGTACGAGGGACACACACAAACATAAACATACACAGGACAATGTGCTCACCCAGGGTCGGTACATGAGGGGACACTCTGTATATGAGGTGTATATGGAGTCCCCATGTACACAGATAACAGCGCGCAGGCTCCAATACAGTAGGCACGGCATGATATAGATATATAGGGATACGCACACATATATATATTATAATAACATTACATATGTCTCACATATGACCCCAGCGGGCCCCGGTGCAGCGGGCGGTGCTCAGCAGGCGGTCGGTGTGTGGAAGCGGCACAGCCGGGAATGCTCTCTCTCAGTGGCGGGAGGGGCGGCCCGGGATGACAGCCAGTCTCTGTCACAAGGAACAGATCTAGTAATGGTCGGTGTACCTCAAGCTGGACAGGCCGCAGCCACCCGGGAAAGGTTCCGTTAGCCGGTAGGAGGGGTGGGGCAGACTCGTTGGTCCCGTTAACCCGGGAATAATAAAGCCGTTGGTGATACGAAGCAGTCCTTCACACCCGGTAAACAAAAACAACCCCCCAGGGCATATCCTTCCCCCTTCCTCCCACTTACCGCTCTCAGTCTCCGGGTCACGCTCCTCTCACCGTCTCCCTGCGAACAGAGGATCCAAAATGGCGGCACTTCCGGGCGGATCCACCAGGCGGTCTGTAGAAGGGGGGAAGCTGGGGGGCAGCGAGAGGCGACCAATAATGGGCGGGGGCGGGGAGATGCTGACTGATAGGACGCTGGCCACACAGAGAAGCCTGAGGTTGTGCCGCACTACAAGTCGCAGCATGCCGGCCCTGTGGGGTAAATAGCCGTCCTGCAGCAGCTGGAGGAGTCACAGGCTGCACATTGCTGTCTGTATTCAATCCTTAGCTTTCAGCTAAGGCATAAATCCCTCATAATAAATAAATTATGCCCTATAAATACTTCCCACCATTCCATATCTCCCATTCTATTGTGTTACTTCCCTCTCCTCCTAGATTGTAAGCTCTTGGGGACAGGCTCCTCTTGTGTCACTCTGTGTCTGTCATTTGCAACTTCTAGTTAATGTACAGCGCTGAGTAATATGTTGGTGCTGTATAAATACTGTTTATTATCAATAAATACTTCCCAGGCCTTGTATGGCAATGTATGTGTATGGAGCCAGAACATGTTAGAGGTGCAAAAACCACCGCCGATGAAGTGTGAGCAATCCCTAAATACATAGCTGCATGGAGTATGTATTGATCACTTATTGTGTAACAATTGCATGTGAATAATCAGGGCTTATATTAGCAATATGATCACAGATCGATCAATATTGCACATCACTGACTCATCAGTTACCCATGAACCATTAATATTATTAATAAACAGGATTTTTTTAGTGCCAACATATTACGCAGCGCTGTACATTAAATAGGGGTTGCAGATGACAAACAGATACAGACAGTGACACAGGAGGAGGAGACGACCCTGCCCCGAAGAGCTTACAATCTATAAATGATCTGAATGTCTGTCGCTAGTTTTCGATCCCTTGCACACACGGCACAATCAATTTATCATTTTGCACAAAATCATGATATTTGTTTTGCCTTTTATTGTTTTGTTTGCTGTGATGACATCGTACAGATGGGAAACGGGTGCAGGTGTGTCCATGACAATATGTAGTTTGTGTGATGTGAACTGTAATTATACACGGTATGGCCTGGAGATGTGCATTTCATGCGGGGACACATAATCATTTAGAGAAAGCTATTATCTTATACACAACAGGGAAATGAAAGAAAAATCAACGTCGGGAAGCTCATCTAATGTCAATGGGCAACTTCATACTTGTGCCAATCTTAAGAGACACTTAACATTCACTTCAAGATTCATCTCTTTTCTTCCTCTTCACCACAAGCGTTCAATATGGAGTTTCCACCACCAATACCTTCAGCCAGTGCCATGTCCCATACACGTACAGTACAATGATCAGCAGACATTAAAGCAGACTAAAGCTACGTACACAAGTTCAATAATTGTCGTTGGAAAGGATCTTTCACGATGAATGACAAACGACTGCACGATGAACGAGCGATGTACATGTATGGAGGGGGGAGAACTTTCATTACAATCGTTCCTCATCTGTCGTCCGGGGATCCGCCAGGACGGACCTATAAATGACGAGTGCCATACACATGGCAGATTCTCGTTCGATATCAGCCCTAAAGCGATTATCGGATGAGAATCATCTGACTTGTGTATGTAGCCTTACTGTACAATGGTCAGCAAACATTACAGCAAACTTATCCATCATTCCCAACACTCATCCTCTCTTTGTTGTTCTCTTCATTGGCTTCCATTTCACCTTAGAATCAAATTCAAGCTCTTGTGCTTTGCCTTCAAATCCCTCCACAGTTCTTGTCCCACTTACCGTTCTGACCTGGTAGAAAATATATCCTTGTGAAAAGACAACAACATCCTAGATTGTAAGCTCTTCGGGTCAGAGTCCTCTCCTCCTGTGTCACTGTCTGTATCTGTCTGTCATTTGCAGCCCCTATTTCATGTATAGAGCTGTGTTATATGTTGGAGCTATATAAATCTTGTTTATTATTAACAATAATAATAACTGTGGGAATATAATAAAATCATCATCATTTTTATGTTTGTATTTTTAGGTCAAATTGCTGTTCAACACCGCCATAGCATTGGAACCCCAATGCTCTGCAATGCTGATGGATATGTTTCCATATGTGCACAAACTAGAAGACCCCCAGTAGCCACAAAACTTTGCATGTATTGTAGCATATTGGAGCCTTTTTATCTATCACATATTCCAAAAATAGGAGAATTACTCCTCATTTCGTGATAATGGGAAGGCCATGCAACATATCCCTTTACACCTCAACATCCATCTGTGAATCCAGAACTCCTGGGATATTACACAGATACAGCCTATTATAGAGCCATTTATTTCTTAATGTTTGCTTGCCTTAAATCATGGAAAATGAGTGGCTTCAATGTAATTCAAATATATATGTTGTGTATATGCTTTATTATACTTTAATGTCTAATTCTGACAACAAGATGAGGGGAAATTTCTCTAAAGTGAGTCTATATCCCCCTATTAGACAGCTGTCATCAGAACAGGCATCCCCATTAGAAGAACCCTCCACACATGTACTGGGGTCAATGGTCAGCATGACAAACCTAGAGGATCAATATCCCCAGTGAGGACCGACAGCAATAAAAATGTAAGGGGAGTGTTAATAACTCCCAAGGCTATTAAAAATAGCTTTACATTCATCAAGATTTAAAATACAATCAGGTCATGCCCTCTCGCCTTCTTTTCACAGCTTTTAATACTTAAAATATATCAGGCTGTGCAATATATAGTTGAATAAAAGATAAAATTATCATACATGGTAAAAGTGAAGTTGTAAGCTTTCATGTTGCAGTAAATTGGGATTTTACCAATATGTGTATTTTTTTTCTTTACAGCATGAGGGAGAGAGGTCTGGTGTAATAAGGAGATCTTTAAATGCAAGCGCCATTTTTACCCTTAAAGCTGAACTTCAGTCTTGCACAATTGAACAGACCTCTCCTGAGCTGAAAATGTTTACTATACGCACAGTAAGCTTCCCACAGTGTGCAGCAAGTGAGAAAGAGCCCACTTAATTTCCTTGATGGAAGATATTAAGCATCACTTAGTCTTTTCCTTCCTAGCCTTGCTTTCCCAGATCCTTTTATTCATTGGAGCTCAGTTCTTTCAATCAATAGGGGCTGAGCATAACATGTGGGTATTTCCTAAGCTTCCCATTTTCAGGAAGCTAAATACAGCACCCTGTCAATCCATTCCACTAGGCCTGCATGAGCACACCCAGCAATAATGTAATTGGTCTAATACAGTGTTTTTCAACCTGTATAACATGGAGGAACCCTTGAAATAACTTTTAGGTCTTCAGAGAACCCCTGTTATAATCTACAACTACATTAGCATGGCGCTCATGGGGAAGATTGCCTCTTACATTGCTGACCAGTAGGAAGAATGCCACCCTGTCATTTACCCAGATCATTGGTATCATTTAAACTGAATTGATAATCACAAACTGCTCATTGCTCAAGGAACCCCTAGCAATACAGGAGGAACCCTGGCCGGGAAACACAGCTCTAATATAAGATCTATCATGATAGGAGAATGTTGCGGAACCAGGAAAAGCAATGTTAGCAGATTAAACTAGCTTTCGGTGAAACAAGATGGCTTATGCACAACAGAACACTGGAAAACCTCCTATTCACATGAGACCATGGACATATAGGACATTCTTTGGTGTGATAACAATTCAAAACCTAATTAGAAAAATGGAATATTTTTGCACAATGGTCCTATTGTGATGCAAAGATATGCTTATAAGTGCCTGCATTGTATTGATGAAGAGGCGGATCTACAATAGGTTTCTATGCTAATTGTCATGTAATGTATGTGAAATCAGTCACTGTCACATGCCCATTTGAATGATCTGTAAAGTAAATATCTACTCATGCATCTCTCAGTCCCAGGGGTATGTCTGTGCATGCAAAGGTCTATACATTCGTGATTTCTCTGTGCAGGAGGTAATCTGACAAACATTTGCCTGCAGCAGATTTTAATACCCCGAGCATAAAAATAGTACAATTTATATGCTAGACAAAATCCTAAAAGCTTTGTTAGTGACTGGGAAGCTTTACCAGCGGTTTCGTAACACAATTTATTTCCATTGGCTGCACAAACTCATTGCAGTCACCAAAGATTGCACAAAGCTACAACTGTTAGCAATTATCACGCATCTCTGTAACCAATAAAAATACCTTCTAAAAAAAGCTGTTTTGGTTACAAACGTAATGAAAATTTCATGGGTCAAGGAAGATGCACTATCATGTAATGGTGCAATAAGAAAAATAATAAGAAGAATAATCAACTATGTAGCCAAGTCATAAACCTTCATTGTATGTTCAACATAAACGTGGCATACAAGGATTAAAATGATATAGCTGAAATCAATAGTAATTGGATGTTCAGCCTTGTGTCAGTGCTTTGAGGACAAAATAACCACTCAATAAAGATCATGTCACACCAGATCAATACAATGAGGGGGGTGAGGTGCAGACACTGATTGCACAGCTGTTATGCAACAATCACAAATGTAGGCTGTAGTCCTGTTGTTTCACAACAGCTGTGGAAGCCCAGGGATGATGGAGTTTTGTGCATGTGGTCTTAATCTGCACACTGCATTCATTTCTGAATGAGATTGAAATTATGTCACCTACAGGCCTCTTTATTTTGCTTACTTGCTCTTTTATTTCATTTATTTAGGTGTCACCACATTTGCAGAACCATACAATTGTAATCAGAATTTGCTAGGGTATCCTTAAAGCGTACCTAAACTCAGAATTTTTAAAAAAAAAAAAAAAAAAACGTTGCAGCGCCGCCCCATAATTCTGAACGAATAGGAGCGCTAAGCCTCCCGGTATACCTACAGCACGCATCCCGGGAGGCTCTTGGGTGCTATTTTTGGGCATGCCTTTCGTCAAAAGGAAAAAAAATTGGCAATCTCACTCATGTGCAGTGAGATCGGCAAGTTTTTTTCACATCTACGTCACCTAATCTCGCGCCTGGGTCGGGTGACGTAGGAAGAAGAACCCGAAAGAAGAGGAGGGGATGGCGGCGGCCGGAGCACTGGGCAGGGTCGACGCAGGACCCGATGGAAGAAACCTCCGGATGGGTCAGATTGCCCTGCGGGATTAAAGGCAAGTGTATTCTTTTTTGTTTTGGGGGACTTTTGAGTTTAGTTCCTCTTTAAGCAATGAGCAATTTGTGCTTCCCTGGTTAGTTTAAGTGACACCAATGATCTCAAGCTTCTTCTTGTGATCACCACACTAATGTGCCCTAAGCAGGGAATATAGTAATTATAGCAGGGGTTCTTTGAAGACTGGAAAGGTATTTAAAATGTATCCCCATGTTAAAAAGGTCAAGAAACACTGGGTTAAATCATTGTTTGTCAACCAGAGTTCCATGGAATCGTGGGGTTGTTAGGGGTTCCTTGAGCAATGAGCAATAGCGCCTCTCAGTTTAATTCAAGTGACACCAAAGGGTGAAATTCTTTCCAATGGCCAGCGATGTAAAAGGCATTCCTCTTACCGACCACCATACTAATAAATTGTGAGCTGTGGATATAGACTCTATACCAGGGGTTCTCTGAAGACCTGAAAGTTATTTCTAGGGTTTCCCCCATGGTAAAAAGGTTGAGAAAAGCAAGATTATATTTTAGAGTTAATAAAAACATCAAATGGCCAATTCTACTGCTGCTCCTGAACAACCAACAGTAATTGAAAGTGTTCCCTGCTGTTTAGTAAACCAACACAGCTCTGATGGCTTTTGCCTGTTGTATTAAGCAGCAGGGAGTGCTCCCACAGGCTGCTACTTCTTAGAAAGGGCTACCCACTGATTTACATTATCAGGTCTGTGGGGGGGGGGGGGGGGGTTGTTGGTCATAGTTCACAGCACTATATTGGGCTGGTTGAATGGTGCCCGGTGGTAATACCAGGTAAATGGTTGGGTAGTGCCACCTTAAAATGTACCTGAACTCTGAATGTCTTTTCTGAATAAATGATATTTGTATGCTTTCATCTGAAGCATTATTCTCTACACACAATACCTTTGTTTCTATGAGGTCCCAATCTTCAGATATATTTAATTCCTGTTTATAGACTTGATACCAATCTAATGGCTAAAAAAGACTGAGACAAACATTTACAGTAAAACCAAACATTTGCATTATATTTCCCTGTCTACAGCACTTGATCTACTGATCTTTCTGCATACAAAATTTTTGAAGGTAAGCTTAAGGTATCTCTTGATTTAGTAACAAATAGGCCATGATGGTTGTACTGGGATGTCAGGAGTGCTTGTAGAAAGAACCTGTTTTCCTGCCACAGTAACAACTGCTGCACCCATTTCTTGCCCTTGTGTCAAATGAAAAAGGAAATATTTATTTTAAAAATATAAAATAGCAAATTAGGTGGGGAATTAAAGAGGACCTGATCTTTGGCAAGCAGAAAGCAAAGGGCTAGTCATCAGCATTGCTTGTGTTCTGGTTGCAGCTGATCTTTCCACCTTGTCTTGTTCTTTACTGTTTCTCAATATGAAGGCCACCATCTTTGCTTCCTCTCCAGCAAGGAGAACAGGGAGCAGCACAGCAGGGATACCCCAAATCTCACTGCAGACCTGGTGAGACCGGCAGTCAGATGGAGTCAGGGATTCCTGAGATCTTTCATTGCAGATATACAGCTATGTGGCTGAAGATGCAGAAGTGTAAAGGGCACCCTTAAATGCCAGAATACTGCTATTTTGGTAGAAGGAATTGAATACAAAAGTCCAAAAATATAGCTGTTTTTCAGGGCGTTCAACATTTTTAGGAGTAATCAACATTTTCATATGTTTCCTGTAATACGATAAATCTTTACTTTTTGAGTTCAGGTCTCAATAATTTCTTCTCAACACAATCAAACCCCTATGTCCAAGAGAAAGTACTGCGGAATAGTAATCAATGAAGGATTAAAAAAAGAGAAAAAAAAGCATATTGTAGCAAATTAATTATTCACAAAGAATATAAAATAGCACATAACAAATTCATACATATCTTCAAAGAGTTTCAATTGAAATATTAGTCCAGACACCAATACCCTTAGTGGGGTTTGTCTAGATTAATTACTGAACAGTAGATTTCTATCAGCAGTTCAAACAATTAGTTTCTCCTTAATGATTATGGAGAAAAGATGTAGAAGATCTGGAGAAATGAAGTAGAAGATCATTAGTCGCCTTATCGGCTTCCTCAGGGGGAGATGAGATTCAAAAGGTAAGCTGGTATAGTAAATACATAACGAAGAAAAAAAAGTTCTGTTAAATACATGGATTAGTTAACTACAGCTTGATTACTAGGTTTATCTCATAATTTACGAAACAAGGTACCGTAGTTAGATGTTAGGATATAATTTGGCTCTGTAAGGTATCTAGATGGATGGAAAGTATCTGTAAGTGATTGTTTTAGGATTTTTGGAAGAGTCTCTTTAAAGGTTTAATAGGGCTCTTAATAGCGTGTGAAAATATCTGTAATTGTCAAGTGTTTTAAGATTTTGGGGAGGGTTTCTCAATGGTTTGTAGAATAAATAAGGTTCAAATTATTAATTTAGTACAGAGGTCGGCAAGCTCCGGCCTTTTGGCCAGGGCTTTTTAGCCTGGCCGGTAGTTTGTCCTGGTCTAACGCCCCCTGGCCGATCCGGCCTAATGCCGGCCGGCAATGCGCGACAAACTTCCCGAGCCACATGCCGCTCTTGAGCCTCCTCTTGCTGTGGCTTCCTTCCCTATTTACTGTGGCAGCGGAAGTGTTAACGTAAATAGAGATCGCACCTGAAAGGAATCCATCACCTCCACAATGCATATGGAGGACAGAGATTTCCGTTCAGAGGGTGTTCCTAGTGGGGGCGGAGCCATTACTGTGCTCCTGCCCACCCCATAAATAGCCTAGTTCCGAAAAAGTTTGCGGACCTCTGATCTAGTACATAACCCATAGTCCAGACCCCATTCACCTTAGTGCTTAGAGCTTAGATTGTAAGCTCTTCGCGTCAGGTTCCTCTCCTCCTCCTGTGTCACTGTGTGTGTCTGTTTGTCATATGCAACCCCTATTTATTGTACAGCGCTGTGTGATATGTTGGCGCTATAGAAATGCTGTTTATTAAGTATCAGATATTTACTATATGTAAGTAAATAGTAGGAATCAATATTAGTGGGATAGACTAAGAAATAATTTTAAGGTATTATTTTTACTATTATAAATTAATAGTGAAATAGACTAAAGGATTTTCTTGCATGTTATGGAGTAATAAGAAATAAGATTAGAAATCCACTGAAAGGGTTTTTGAATATTGCAGAATAATTGGGTGGAAAATTAATTGTTAAAAGATGCGATAATCTAAGGCATTTTCAAGTGACAGGTCCTCTTAAATAAGCTTTTTTATTGCTTAATCTAAATGCAAGAAATAAGGCATTGACATCTAGAAAAGGAAATGTGTAGGAGGTAAGTGAAAGGTGGCGTGTGCTTTCTCTGCCACCCACCACAGTTATTTATATCACGTCCATGGTACAGATACTATGCAATAATGGATTATCACACAGGTAATACCCATGTGTTTTCTTTCTTTTATTATTATATCTCCTAACCTTTTACTTCTAATCTGTCTGTACTTTTAGTAAAATTATATTTCTATCAATGGCTGAGCCTATGATCATACAACAGAGATTTGTGCCAGCCTTGTCATTGAATCTTAGGGCCGAACCTGTGAATAAAGCTTTAGAGGTACAAATACGCCAGTTACCATAGAAACCTGAGATTGGAACACTAAAATGGTTACTTAATATAGAAGCAATTTAGCTTTTAAAATACTTTAAATACAAAAAAAGGAAAGAAAAATAAAAGCTCTATTCTTCTACTGTTGGAGATGTGAATGTGGATGTTTGCATTCTCTCCAGACAACCTTAAGTGCCTTTTAAATGTTATTGATCTGGAATCCGAACATTTCGCTTCTTTTATACCTATAACAGGTAGCAGTCGACTCTTGCCCTAAGTGGTTTCTTTAGATGCAAACACATTGATTCTTTTTTTCAGTCCTACCCAAAGGTTTGATTAGATGGAGCATGTTTTTTGCCATGCATCTTTTTTTTAATGAATTAAATATCTGTAAAATATGTACATTTCTGATTCTGAAAATACTAGTCAATTATACGTACATACTCAAAGTGACTCTTTGAAAAAAAAAAGTCCCCCCACCAATTATTGGGATCTTCACTAGTAAGGAGTTGCTGTGCAGAACTGACTTAGGGCCCTTGTGGGGGCCCCTGTTGGTTGTGGAGGTTCAGGATCCTCGTTCAATGGCATGCTTTGCACCTCCCTATGTCCGCCCTTGCTCATAAATTAACCTAGGTAGGGTTGTCTAAGCCTGGTGGATGTTATGATGGGGCAGTGATAACCATACAGAACCATACTGGTGCAGTAAAGTAGGGGGTCAAAGCTGTGCACCTATCTCTAAACCAGGAAAAAGTTGGTATCTGAGGGGCTGAGCCATGCTAGTGAAAACAATACATATTGGATGGCTTTTCTGTGCCTATTGCAAATCTATTCATACTAAAGAATATGTTCTAAAGCATAGCAAAATTGCCAAAAAAATCTTCACATTTCTGGGTAAGCCTGATGACTGCATCCCCACTTTCAAGCTATAGATCTATCCTTTCTCATCCTTTGTAACATGGGGTTACTCTTGAAATAACAGATCACAGGGAACCCTTGCCAATATTTATGATATGTCCAATTGCCTGGTGGTAAATGGGATTAATACCTTTTACATTGATTGGTAGTGGGAAGAAAGCTACCCTTATAATTACTCAAATAGATAATTGGTGTCAATGGTAACTGACCTAAGAGGCACAAATTGCTCATTAATCAAAGAACCTCTAGCAATCTCTGCATGAACCCTGGTGGAAAAATTCACTTGAAACCCCTAGTTCATTATTTGCCCTGTAGGGACATAATAGCCCCGGGATGGAAATACACTACATGACTTTCTACAACAGAGAGAGGGTTTAATGAAAGAGTTGGAGACGTAAGTACAAACATTCTGCTTTTTTACATTTCTTAGGAGCAGAGTTGCTTTAAAGCATAACTGTACTTTTATATAAAATATAAATATCCCACTGGTTTACCCATCCTGATTTAAAGTAACTCACCGTCCCCCATGCATACTGACCTGAATCTAATGGCTGCAGTCAGTTTAAATTTTTACAGCCTGTGGCTGAAATCTATTTACCCCACCGAAACCTATGGAGTTTTAGTGCACAGGTGCAGCCAGTGAAAGGGGAGATTTTGGCTGCAGGATGTGAAAATTGTTATAGACTTGTTGCTGTAAGATTAAGGTATTTATGCATCTGGGATTGTGGAGGATGAGCTACTTTCAATCGCAGGAGGCTAAGTAATTAGAATAACTGAAGGGTATATTAAAGTACTGTCACCTTGTAGGGTTTAACTGGAAATGTCTAGATGGCATCATGAGACAACACAACAGTGCGTGTTATGACACACAGCCTGCAGCCCTTTTTGTGTGTACACACATTAACACTCTGTTCCAACACTCTAATCTCTATGAGCATGCTAATTACCAAATTGCAAATGACCACACACACCCAATTTCACCACTGGCACCAAAAGGCATATTGAAGGATGAAGGCTGAAACAAGATGTTACTGGATGGTCTTCAGGTATTCATGTGTAACCTGGCCTTGCTGTTTGCCAACTTAATGATGACCCTGCTTGCATTTGGATCTTCTACTCTGCCAATCTCACTGCTGACCTGGCTTGCCATTGGACCTATCCACTCTATCTGTTACTAACCCAACAAGTTCCCATACTACATCTTACCCTTAGAGATTCACTGTTCTGCTTCCTGACCATTACTCTTTCTGCTTACCTGTCTGCATGGTTTTAAAATTCAGCTTTGCCCTAAGCCACATCTCCAGCTCCCGCACCCAGTTATTGTGTCTGCTTCTGTTGCCCTGGCCTAAATGACAAACATCTATCCTAGTTACTGTACCTGTCTCCAAAAGTACTAACACCCTCACACATCCGCCTTTAAAGCCTTCATTAGAAGAGTGCTCCTGCAGACTGGTGGCCCATGCCACTTTATTTCCTCTGATCCCCTGTCCAAAATCACAGGGATGCTTGAACCTGAGATGTGAAGCAGGCTCTGAGGATTAAAAGATGTTCAGGCTTCTTGAGAATTGATATTTTCCCATTGTTTTATTGACTGACTCTTTAGAATGAGAAGCAATCTGGTGTTCTTTATTGTCTATTACAAGTAGGATTGTGCTGTATATATGTATGAGGTTTGGCTGCTGCATTTATCCAATGTCACAGGCATATACCTTTTTTTCTCCGGTTTATCAGAATCAGATTGTATGCTTTGCGCTAATGTCAAAAATATGTTTGTGTGCTCTCCCTTTACCCCCATTGATGTGTAATGTCCCACCCCTTTACAGATTTAATTTTCTTTTATTATTGTTGCAATCTGTTTTTGTTTACAACAATTATTTCCATAAATAATGTTAAAAAAAACTATTGACCAAAAAAAAAAAACTATTGATCCAAATACCTTTCTCCCTTTTCCATTCTAGGTGTTCTACTTTTTGGTGTAACTAATAGCTGTCTTTGAAAAATGTACTACTAATCTACCAAATTTTATACTGTATTTTTTATTATTGTTGCAATCTGTTTTTGTTTACAACAATTATTTCCATAAATAATGTTAAAAAAAAAATATTTGCCCCCAAAAAAAAAACTATTGATCCAAATACCTTTCTCCCTTTTCCATTCTATGTTTTCTACTTTTTGGTGTAACTAATAGCTGTCTTTGAAAAATGTACTACTAATCTACCAAATTTTATACTGTACTAAAACTTTAATTCAACTTCTAAATACTCTCATTTCTTAAATGTAATTGAAGTAGTGGTGACAATTATATATTGTTTACTCTTTAGCCAATCATTTTTGTGTATTTTTCCATCTTGTTTTCTGTAACTGGGGGGTGACTTTGTTTGTGCTCAAAAGTACCATTTTTACTTTTTGTAACTGCATATGAAGCATGGATTATCTACAAATAATTGACAATATTAAACCTTACTTTTGTCCATGATATCTTTTTATTTAGGTATACCAACTTTCTGTCGATAAATTGAAAAAAAAAAAAGAATGAAAAACAATCACCCAGTTGTAACATTCCACTATCACTAAGGAAAGTTAATTGACAGCAACAGGTGCTGCAGTGCCAATGGCTGTCCTGTGTTTCCGGCATCATTTTTCACTACAGAAAAGCAGACAATTCACCAACCAGTTGTGCATCCCGAGCCACTCAGGAAAAGTGTTTCAAACAAACTTTCCATGGCAAAAGTTAAGGACCTCTGGGACAGTGGTAATATAAAATGCCACCAGGGTCTTAATACCAATTTTATTAAAACAGAAGATACCTAAATAAATGTTGAACTCAGATAAAACAACATGTGGCAACCATAACGATGGTTCTTTGTGTTTCAAGCATGCCTGTTAAGATTTTCATTCATTGAGGTCATTATTTATCTAGTGGGAGTCACGTTCAACTGGACTTGTTTTTATATTGTTTTAAGACATTTCGCAGCCTTCCAAGCTGCTTCTTCAGATCGGCACGGGCACTGAGCCATACAAACACAAAAAAGGCAACAAACCACATTTAAAAAAAAAAATTTACAGTAAATTGTATAAATGAAAACTGTGCCAAAGTGCCATGGCTCCTTCACACTAGGCTGTCTGATGAGTTTTTTTTTTTTTTTTTTTATAAACAAAGGTATTTTAACATATACGTGTATCGGCATGTGGTATATTACAGCAGTATATTACATTTGTTTGAGTGGGCTGCCTAATGTACTACAAGGCAAATCATGCATAGGCACAGCACAGAGCAATGGTGGTAAGGTGACAAACATCGGGCTGCAGTATGCTTGGTAGGTGGGTTTAGGATGCCAATAAAAATACTAACATAGGCTGATTACTCTGATGACAGAAGATTTTGCTGTCTTCCTGATATCATTTGCTGTACTTTGGTTGTTTTTATGTTTTTATTAGTTTTATAATATCTTGTTGGTGGCTTTTTTAGAATTTGGGACTGCATGGAAATACGTAAAAGAACCATTTAACCCAAAAATATGGTAACCAACAAGTAGACAAAGCTGCGGGGCCTAATATTAACCCTGCATGGTTCTTCCTCTTCGTAAATGGCAGGATTTTTGTTCATGGGTGATCCTGGCTGATCCAGCAAACCTAGAATGGATTTGGTATACCCATATGTTATTATTTGGCAAATGTTTTCAATGCTGGACTAGATCCATTTCAGGGATCACCCAGTTTGGAGCATCAGATGTGCTACAGTGCATTCTCAGTATAGAACTTCAGTGGACACCAAAGACGCCATTAGAAATGTCATACTACATAGAATTTCTCGGTCCTCCTTCCCAATGTTCAAACGTACCAGCATTGCAAAAGTAAGGCTCTTTTGATCAGGCCTGGTACAGAAATACCGCTGTCACCCCCAGATGGCAGCCACGGTGTACACTAATGGATAAGAAAGTGCCTTGGCTGGTAATGTGACAAGTTTCTTCCTGTTTCCTCATCACACTTAAAATAAATGGGACATATCTTGCTTTAGAGTGCCTAAAACAACAAAGCATAAAATGTGATAGAAAAAGAAAAAATACACAAATATATTCACCTAAATGGCAGCGGCATGGCCTCTGCCAGGCAATACCGCTTGCTTTATACATAGTTCTATAAGAATGCCAAACCTTCCAGTGCAGAAACCCAACATACCAAAACTCAGGTCTGCTCATTACCCCATTGGTTGTGGAAATGTATCCTATATATAAATAAAAAGTGAATAAATACAGAATGCCAAGAATGAAACAACTGTATCAATAGACAGATAAAGCTAGATGAAAATAAAACCTCAGCAATTAGAAAGGAAACAGAATTGCTGACAAGGTAAATATGGTTTTGGCACTATTTGCACATTTATAACGTGATAAAATCATGGCATATTATGCACCAACTTAGTCAAGTGTATACCTAACTTCAATACCCTATTGAAGCTCTGCAAGTGTGTGCAAGTCTGCTCCTCAGCAAGGTTACTGGGTGGAGCTAAGAATGAAAGTAACAACAAACTTTGTGTTTATTTTGCATAAAAGAAAAAAAAATATGTTCATTGTTTGAATTATAAACTGAAAAAAACGTATAAATTAGTACATTCTAAAAGGAAAAACTCAGTTTAAAGCACAAAGTTTGAGAAAATCTAATCAGCACACCTTGTTGGACAACCCCTCCACTTATCCAAAAACCATGGACGTGAATAAGGGTTACCTCCTGCCCTTGTGGGTAGAACAGCTTTCCTTTTTTCCTGAGAAGGCATCCCACAAATTGAAAGTGTCTACCCACACGGAGGCATGCAGTTGCATTACAGAGTGGTTATTCATGTGATTCAACTCTAGTTAACCCCGTGCTTACCCATAGACAAAAATTGCGTAAAATTTTGTAAAAAGTTCAGAAAATCCTGGTTCAAAATATTTTTAAACAAACCACTAAGCATTGTAGGTAATGAATGTGGGAATAAACGCTCTTTCAGCCAAAAGGGCATACTATTTCACTCCAAAAGTGATTTCTAGGGGTCAGAAGGTGAGAACTGTGAAGGGCATCCAGAAATGATCATGTATTGAATTGGCTTTGTTCATGATGGAGCAGAAGGACCTTCTCTGTGGTTGGAAGCATACAATTGTATGTTGTATATAAAGCTGAATTAAATAATATCTATTGGGATCAACATATTTTAACCTAAAAAGTGTGTGCGTATATGGCATATATGTATATATATTGTATGTATTGTGTGTGTGTATGTATGTATATAAATATATATATATATATATACACACACACAATTCTTGCAACTGCACTAGGGAATAGGATTAGGGTAAAGGATTTCTTTTTAATGAGATGGAGCTACTTCAGTGTCAGTTAATTGCTTCTCCCCCACCTCCCCCCAGCTTTTAATTGTTCTGTAGTCCTTGCCTATTCGATGGCTAATTTACTGACTAATTAATAGCCCACTTGTTCAGAATTCCAGCTTCAATGACTAGGACAAGTGACACTGGTGGCTGGGGAGGTAATTACTAGAGCACAATTTGTCTCCTAGCCAGATGTCGCTGGCATGGTCCAAGACAGACTGCTCACAGGAAAATGTGTACAAACATTTCTGTCCATATCCAATGTATGAATAGCTGAATGATGTACATATTATACATGACACAGACCAGGCAGTTGTTAATTGAAACAAATCAAGTATTAATTCATAAAAATAGAACACATGGGATATTTTCAGTAGCGGGTGTTATTTGCTCATTTTTCCCATATCATCTTTGTTTTGATTGGCTTAAGGTTTTATCTAACAAATCATTAGATACAGAAGACTTAATTCACAAAGCTGACACACCAGGATTAGCATCTTTGTTGTTTTTTTTTTTTTTAATGTGAGAATTATTTTCAGCCCAGTAGATCTGAATGAAAGTCATGTGCTAAAACACTTAATCCTTGTGTTAAAGAACTGGCTCTGTAGGTCAGAATGAAAAAGCTATTTACTTGAAACCCCACAGGTAGATGGCTTCTCCATTATGGTTTAAAAAGAAAAAATGCAAATTATTATCATTAAACAGGAGGAGGAGAGGACCCTGCTCAGAATAGCTTACATTCTAAGAGGTGGGGAAGCAGCACACAATATTAGGGAAGATATGGAATGGTGGGTAAATAGTAAATATTTTAGGAGACAGAAGAAGACGGGTAGGTGAGTATGAAAATATGGGTTTTAAGTGCTCTTTTAAATGAGCAGAAAGTAGGAGCAAGCTGAATAGGACGAGGAGGACCATTCCAAGACCTTTAATGTCTACTGATGTTCCAAACTTAGTAGCAGGTGGAATATATTGAGTTGAAGCAAATTATGATGAAAACTTTAGGTAGATAGGCTTTGTAGGCATTTTGAAGTGCTGAATTCCCCAGGTAAAATACTTGGGTCTCTAAGGCTACATACACACGTGCAATAATTGTCGTTGGAAAGGATCTTTCACGATCCTTTCCAATGACTAACAACTGCAAGATGCATGAATGAGTGCTGTACATACAGGGAGAGCGACGGAGCTGCACCTTGCTGTGTTCTTTCCCCTTCACTTCCATCAAGATTATTCGTCGTCCATGGGCGCTGTACAATTGCCAGATTCTCGTCCAATATTGGCCCTGAGCCGATTATCGGACAAGAACCATTGCACGTGTGTACGTAGCCTAAGTTGGGGGTTCCTAAGATGACCCCACATACACTGGGTTGTCATTATTTGTTATTGGCAACCCAAACACTTCTAATGAATGCACTGCAATGTGGAATGCAACCGTGCATTGACATGCAGTGTAAAAAATTTGCATGAACTACATTTGTGTTCCAATGAATAGGCTGCTGAACACAGGGCAATGGAATGGTAATACATAAGCCTTTATTAAAACAATGAACAGGCCCTTACTCCTCTACTACCATGGATGTGGAGGGTAACAAATTATATGTGGCCCCCAAGTGAGGCTGTGCAGTGCTGTGCATGATTGTGTGCTCCAGGGCGTTTTAGAACTTAACTGCAAAGCTTTGCACAATGCTGTTTGAAACTCAGGACAAAAGGTGAGGTTTTCAGCTTGTTTACAGTTGGCCCTAGTTCATTGACAATCTACTGCTGTAGCATTCAGCCTATTTCCTTGTTATGTCAGGGCTTTCTTTTTCACCATGACACTAATGATTAGAAAATATTTCCTGACCACAATTACCATTTTTTTTACAGACTTTACAGGCATTTTTTTTTGTCCCATAGACCAATGGCACCAAGCATTTATTCCTTCCTGCTTATTAATGGCACTGGACAATATTTCCTCCCACTCGCAAATGACTTTAGATATTTTTCTTGCCACTGTACAATATTACCAGGCAATTTTTCCTCCTATTGATCAATGTCAAAGAACATTTCTTCCTCCCTCTTACCAATGGCACCACTTTTACCACTGACAAATAGCACAGACACATTTCTTTACACTAACCAATGTCACCATGAGTTAATCTTCCCAATGACCAATAGCATCATGTGTTTTCCACTTCCACTGACCAATGGCACCAGGCACGTTTTCCTCCTATTGACCAATGCACTGGCAATTCTCCTACCTGCTGGCCAATGACACCAGGTATGTTTCCTGCCATTTATCAATGCCGTCTAGCATTTTTTCCTCCTATTAACCAACTGAAGAATGGTCTGCTGAACATTGGGCATTGGAATGGTAATACATATGCGTTTAGTAAAACAATGAACAAACCCTTATTTGTGAGGCTGTGCAGTCCTTTGCAATGTTGTCACATTTCTTCCTCCCACTGACCAATGGCACAGGCATATTCTTTTCCCACTGACCTATCACACCAGCATTTTTGCTCCCATAGACCAACGGCACCAGACAACTTATCCTTCTACTGACCAATAATGCTTGGCATTTTTTCTACCGATGACTGCTTGGGCCATTAAAACCACATGCTTACTTGATAAAATGCTGTATAGGTATCTTTTACAAAATGTGAAAAGTGTGAATAATTAGGATAAAATGAAAAAATACCAAACCCATCATTGAATACCTCCAAATGATAACTGTCTAGATTTGTCTGCCATAAAAATTGTAGCTTAATCTAAAAAACATGTTACCAGTGAGGTTAGATCTCCAAATCTAAATGAATAAACCTAAAGTTTAAATGCATTTTGCACTAGTCTCCTACTAATATTGACAACTGAAATCATCAATAATAACTAAATGTTGTAGTTCACATATAATCTATATAAATTGTGCAGACCTAAATAAAATCAGTTATGGACAAAAACACATCCGGGTTGGGATTTTGTTACATAGCGGTAGTCACTAGTGGAGATATTGCTGACAGGCACTATAAATCATTGGGATACAGAAGTTGGTGCACATGGTCTTTCCTTTTATGGGATCGGAGAATTACACAAGTGTAAATCCCTTCTGATTTTGGCTAACAGAGATCTCCTGATCTGCATATTTTTAGAGTAAGGCAAAATAGGTCAAGGCTTTCACTTTTTTAGGAACCCCAAATGACAGCATGGCAGGGCTTCAGAGAGCTGAAACTGTGTGCATTTGGGGCCTGACTTTATATTTACCCAGGGCCCTATCTTTTATAAAATTATTCCTGCAATGCAGGATGCACCACTGGGGTGTGAACTGAATGTGTTTTTTGTGCCTTAAAGCTAGTGATTGTTAAAGAATCCCTTCCCACCCCCACACCCTAACACTTCATTATCCTTGGCAGCAGTCTATACTGGGAGTGGATTACTTGGCATGGGCATCAGTGTTTATGAAAACTATTAGAAATGGTGCCCATTGTAAACAGTTCATAAATAGTATTCTGCATTCTTTTCTTTCATACGTTCGTTATTCTGCTGAGCTGCTGCCCACTAGGCTGGGGTCATTTGCCTGAAGTCTGTGATTATAATAATATTTATTATAACCGTTTATCTTGCAAATGTATTGCTAATGTGGACATTTATATTGCTATTATTATTTACTGTGAACATATGACTATATTTAGGGCTTATTATTATTATTTGTGTGGATATATAACTATTATTATTTTAGATTGAATAATATATTTTGATATAAACTTTCCTACTGCTAACAATGGGACATAAACTTGCAATATATTCATCACCATCTAGTGGCTTAAGAGTGAAGCGCAGCACATACACACTTCAAGGTTGTGTTGCAAGAACTTACTGTTTTTTATTTATGACTTGACAAAAATGTACAGAGGATAAGTGGAAACCACTGGAGACAGTGATATGTTGTATTATTATTTCATTATAACCCAGCAGCTTTGATTCCTTTACTGTTTTGGGGGTTAATTCATGTGCTTCTATTGACACTCATGGATTTTTGCATTATTTTTTGAGAAATCCAAAGTGCACAGGAACAAAAAAGACTTCTGATTTTATTGGTAAAGCCTGTGAGCCAGATGCAAAATGCACATTGATCAGGGTAATATGTGTTTCCAGTTAGTGTTGCTTAACCTAAATTATAAAAGCAAATTTAAAGTCAAAGCTTTTTTTTTCCATCGTGGAGTATGGGATTAAAAAAATCTGTCATTTTGTTCACCATTTGCATGGCTAAGGAAGTGAGACATTAAAGGCAATCCCCTTGTAGGCAGTTATTTTGCTCTGGTGACCACTCCAAATTAAGGTTTATTTCAGTTTTGGGCAAGCCAACCCTTTAAGAAAAACTAATTTTACTTTTCTTTTACTTTATTATATTATATTCTAATCTAATATTTTAGATTCTTCAGAAAGAACCTTAATTAAAATGGTATGCAAAGTCAAAAAGAGGAATAAAGTCCGCCAGTATGCATCATCCTTGGATTCCCAAATACCTAAAAAAAAAAGGGCATTCGACAAATATAGCCCATAACCCTGCACCTTGCAGAACTGCCCAAACCAGCTTCCTCTCAACCAAGAGTACAGATAGTTCACATGTCAATCAGCTATCTGATAGACAAGAAAAAAAGACTAATTAATAAAGACTACCCCCTTAACTGAGTAACTGATCGCATGCTGGCATCTGAATTAGTTGCAGGCTTAATTCAGTTTTAGGCAAACAACACTTCGACATATCTTGGAAAATCTACTGTAGTAATGTTCCAGCAATAGATTTAATAGATATTTATATTTTCTAGATATTTACCCAGGTCTATGTTTTTAAGGAAAACCTTGATAAAAATGTCTAATAAAATTGTTTTATTATAAATGGCACAGCAGACATGGATGAAGATATAATAAAATTTATCACACAGCATTTTCCATCTGTCCGCGAAACCCCCAACCTGCACAACCGAAAACCCTGACTATGCATTGTTACTGTTCTGGATGCTGATTATTCAAGAAGAATCCTTTAAAAATGTCTGAATTGTCTTGGGCCCACAATAACTGTTTATTGGTCCAGTCCAGGAAAACGTAAGATATTTACACATGCCTTTTCATTGAAGAAGACCTAAGGTTACCAAGTTTTTTTTTTAATTTTGGAATTCAATACTACTAAATTGCATAGATGAAAGACTATAAAACCAAACTAAAAGAAGAATGTCAAAATGCCATGAAACATACCAAAAAAAAAAAAAAAATAATAGCAAAAATGTATAAATTAGATTCACATTGTCATTTAATTTTTTCTCATGATTAATATTACTACACAGTATTTATATAGCACCAACATATTGCACAGTATTGTATAAAGTCCATATTCATATCATTAGGTGCCCTTTAAAGAAGCTCACACTCTAATGTCCCTACCATTGTCATGTCTTTAAATTATTATTATTATTTTATTATTAATAAACAGGATTTATATAGCGCCAACATATTACCCAGCACTGTACATTAAATAGGGGTTGCAAATGACATACTAATACAGACGATGATACAGGAGGAGAGGACCCTGCCCCAAAGAGCTTACAATCTAGTAGGTGGATACAGTCTAAGATCCATTTTAGGGGGAAGCCAATTAACCTAACTGCATGTTTTTGGAATGTGGGAGGAAACTGCAGTACGCATAGGAAAGCCAAACAAATACGGGGAGAACCTGCAAATGCCAATATCTGGATTTTTAAATGCATTTACAGTGATAAGGGTGATAGTGACGGCATAAGGAGGCTACCACTGCTGGGGAATAATTCATTTATAATTAACTTCACAGAGAAGTTCAACAGGATCGGGGCCGGGACCACTGCTACCCTGCAGTTTGGAATTTTTTAAGTATGAAATTGGAGAGCTTTGACCTTCTGCTCTGTACTTTTGTCAGAACCTATGGCTTGGAAAGTATGGGGCTAGTGGTGCTGTTTTACACTAAGGTCAGATAATTGATGAGTTGATTTATGTTAACAATCATGTTGGGTGCAAAGTAACCGTTATCTATGACCACTAATATTGTGAGGGTGGGGGACATTTTTAGTGCCACTGATTACCAATGCTATGGATTTATGTTTATTTCTGCCGCTAAGCATCTATGCTATGATGGAGGATTGTCTTTTTTGGCATGACAACCGATGTGGTGGTAGGGAGTATTTTTGCTTGTGGAGGGACTAAGTTTCTGCCATGACAATCTAAACTGGGGTGTTGATTATTTTTGCTGCTTTTACAACCAATGGCGAGCAAAGGACTATTTTTGTTGCCGAGACAACCATTGCTGGTGAATTTACAGTTTTTGCTGACATGACAACCAATGCTGGGGCATTGACTGCTAGTGTTGCCATGACGACCCGTGCATGTGAAGGGTCTATTCTAGCTGCCATGACAGCCAATGCTGAGTGTGGGAAAATTTATAGAATATTTATAGTTTGTGGTGAAGGGGGCTATTTTTTTCTGCCAAGGATAATCAATCGCTGGCAGCACAAAAGCTAACAAGTATTAATTTATACAGCAAGCACACCCCAGGTTATGTATGTCCATGTGTTTTTCTTCCACGTTCTGATTCTGGAAATATGGTTTCAGTGCCTTATAAGAACAAGCTTGCAAATAACACTGGATGCTTGCACGCTCTAGGCCAGAGAACTAGGCAGTTAAGCCAGTATCAGAGTGACTTACACATTTTAAATATTAAGTACTATGTATGTTTTTTTATGAAATAATTTAACCAAGCAATAGAAGTTAAACTAAACCATTACAAACATTTGCCCTTATCAAATATGGCATCGTCCAACTTCCGCCCTTAAATTATGACACTGTCAGGACGAAGGCGGAAGTGCCAGGATCCAATATGGAGGACACAGGTATCAAGGTTACTGGCGAACATGCTTGATGAGAATCATGTCTCTGCAATCGATGGCGACCCGTGTCCTATTTTATCCTACTTTGCTGTATAACGTGGTAATGGAAAAGATCTCTAGCCGGAAGTGGTATGATAGGATCGATGACACGGTCATACTGGGAGCGCTGCCCTTCCGAGGGATGAGTGAGAAGGTGAGTGCGCATGCGCAGTCCTCTTCCTGTAGGTAGACAGATTCGTGTTGAATCAAAAGTTGTAATAGTTTAAGATTTTTTTGTGTTGGTCATTTTCGACCTGCTGCAAAGTAAACTCCAGCTCCTGCACTGTTTTCAAATTGTATATCTAATAATAATACTTTTTGTATTAGTAAAAAATAAATAGCTTTCAATAAAGGCATAAATAGCTGCAATAATCATCTTCTAGCCACATATTTCCCAGCAGTACATTTCCCTAGATGTCCTCAGTCTGATTACAGAAATTCAGCCTACTTCCTCCTAGTTTAGGTCATCCTGAACTCTCTCTCCAATCTGTAACTGGACAGTAAAAGGAGAAGCAGCTACATATTACTTACTCCTACAGTATGCTACTTCACCCACCTCTTAGATTGTAAGCTCTTGGGGGCAGGGTCCTCTCCTCCTGTGTCACTGCCTGTATTTGTCTGTCATTTGCAACCCCTATTTAATGTACAGCGCTGCGTAATATGTTGGCGCTATATAAATACTGTTTAATAGTAAGGAATTGCTCATCTTCCTGTTACTCTGCTCTCTTCTACTATCATCATGCTTCTTGCTATATAGAGAGGCAAGAGGAAAAGCTATTCGCTACTGCCAACTCCTTTTACACAACTGTTACCCAAAAGGTCACCCTGCATAAATGTAGCAATGGACAGCCAGCATCCCTACAACTGCTCTGTTATTCATAACATTCTGCATGTAAAATAATTCACCTTAATATGTTTTCTGCAGTTGATTGAGGAAGAGAACGTACATGGGGTCATCACTATGAATGAGGAATATGAGACCAGACTGCTGTGTCACTCTTCTCAGGTAAGGAATATAAGGTAACATGCATTTACCTTCCACTCAGTCACCTTGCATTTCTCTATGGGGACATGTAGCGAAAAGCCATAAGTTTTCAGGATGCCATGGCTAACTAAGTGCAAGGGGTGACTGCAGAGCCTCCGGAGATGGAATAAGTATGAGGGGTATAGGAAATCATAGGCTCATCTGGGGTCTGTAATAGAGGCTATAGGAAAAGTGGGGCGGTGGCAAAAAGAAAAACAACTCCAAAAAGTAAAGTTATTCTTTTTAAAAACATCCCAACATTCAAAAACATGCAGTTAGGTTAATTGGCTCCCCCAAAATTAACCTTAGACTGTATTAAAGACATATGACTATTGGAGGGGTTTGTGAGCTCCGTTGAGGGACATCTAGTGATATGACTATGGTCTTAAATAATACACAGAAAATCAGGTTTTAGTGCAATTTGCTTTCAGTTTTTTTTTAGTGATTTGTGATGTATTTTTTTTTTGTTTTCATGTGTATTTGTAGTTTTAAATGACATCACGGAAGGAAAGATGTCAAAGGAAGCACTTTGAATACCCTTTGGGTAAAAATAAAGTGCAAAGGTATTACGCTTTTGTTGCTTTGGTATTTTTTTTTCCCTTTAGCTTTAGTTTAGCAGCAGTGCATAGAAATGTGCACAGCTGAGTGTTAGAAAACATTTCACTTACGACAACACGTTAGTAGTAATGTTGGGCTATGGTCACACTGGCAGTCAGGTTGTGATGCTTTTACCACTTGTCTCTCTGGAGATTCTACATTGCAGCATCTCCCTCTGGAAGCTCTATAGGGAATGAATAGTGGAGGCAGTGACTGGTACAGTAGTAGTCTTTAAGAGCCAGTACTGCGGTGTGAGGTGCAAGGTGCCAGCCGCAGGAAGGGACACGGGATCACTCGATCCTAAGGAAGGTCTGAACCTGTGCTTAGGCTGACTTTTCTTTTCGGAATCAATTGTCCTTCCAGATGCAAAACATTTGCAACTAAAAAGTCCTCACCTATCCACTCATTGGGGTCTATTTATATAGTGAATCTGACATTCATTGAAACACTCCCTGGTGGGGAATCAATTAATATTAATATATATTATTTATTATTTGAAACACACAGACCTGGAAAGTTCTGCAACAGAGAATGTCAGATTCTCTACTTTATACATTAACATCAAAATGTGAATGGGACCTTAAAAAATGAATCATCAATCATGTCCAGTTCTGTATTTTAAAATTTACACCTCACACATTCACATTATTATTAATATTAATAACTTGTATTTATATAGTGCCAGCATATTATGTAGCGCAGTATAAATAAATCCATAGTCATGTCACTAGCTGTCCCTCAAAGGAGCTCACAATCTAATGGAGCTGTGCTGGGGCAGAATTGTAATAATCTTTATTAATAAAAGAAATGCCAGCACAGTGATCCAGAACAAATTCAGCTTCTATTAAACTAGACTCTAATATAAGCTATTGGATTCACCATCAGTGAAAGTTGGGAACTAGCATGCAGTCCAAGAGGTCAGTTATATTGGCAGCCTTTGTATGACGCTTCCTTTATGTGTTACTTCCCCTTTAGCTCTATATTCATTAACCTAAATGGTTTGTTGATTTGTGTGCAGCAGTGGGAAGCCCTTGGTGTGGAGCAGCTGAGACTCAGCACTGTTGACTTCACCGGAGTCCCAACATTGGAGAACTTACAAAAAGGTGTGGAGTTTGTACACCGACACCAGGAAAAGGGTCACAGTGTTTACATCCACTGCAAAGCTGGAAGATCCAGAAGTACCACCATGGTGGCTGCTTACTTAATAAAGGTGAGAGTCATAAAACAAATATACTGGAAGGCAGAACTCCAGTGCTCTGTGGCGGCAGAGCTTAGTAACAGTCACACCCCTCAGGATACTCATACATACTTGTATAGAAGAGGAAGAGAGCAGGGGGTGGGTGTATGGACAGGTCTGATTGCTGAGAGCACTGCACAGATCATATGAAAATAGAGAAATACTAAAATAATTGTTTTAATGGCTGTTTGTGATTCTAAAGGATAGATTTCCCATCACTGTTTTTTTTTATGACATCAGGAAAAAGAAATGAGGGAAATGCAGGTCATACAGCAGATGACAATATAAGAAAAATGTAGAGGGGTACTAACTGTTCCTCAAACATTTGTTTTACTTTGGTACTTTTACTTGGTAAGTTAGAGAGATCTTTAGTCAGGTCAGTGACTATCTGACATCATGTAAACAGGACACGAATTGAAGTGTAATCTCTGCCATGGGGTCAGGGCCCGGTAATAATGACCATTACATGTTCTAACCCTTCCCTACTCTACCCAAAACAATGTTGACAGGAGTTAGGCTTTAAATAAAGCAGACCTATCATGACATTTTTAATATTATATGAAAGGGTGTCTCATCTTTTTATATATTGGTAAATACATTTTGATTTTTTTCGGGGTGGACCCCTCCTTTTCCATTTTTACTGTTTCGGCAGTAAAGACTGAATGGGAAACCCAGAGCCTCCTGGGATATTTACGTCATATATCTCAGCAGGCTTCCGCTAATGTGCATGCAAGGGGCTTCCTGAAACCTAAGAAAAAGTGTGGGTCCCACACATGTGTAGAAGATGGTGGTGCTCACTGGTTCCTCTGTCCCGGAAAGAGGAAGAAAACCAAAAGGCGCTGTCTATATACTACACTAGGTCCAGAACCTGGTGACAAACAAGCTGCAAGGAGATGTATCTATGATGTCTAAGGTATGGAAGAAGAGGTTGGGTAATGCTGGGTATCGCCCAACTTGGAAGTAGAAAGGCAGAGGAATTGCCAAATATAGACCTGTGCAACAGTGTCAATAAGGTTTAAAAAACAGGCAGCAATTTCTGAAAATGTAATAACATTTAAAAGTGGAGTTTGGCTTTAAATATTGTGATGACTGTGGTACATTGATGGTTTAATCACAGTAAGGCTATGTACACAAGTCAGATGATTCTCGATAGTCACCTCAGGGCTGATATCGAATAAGGATCTGGCGTGTGTACAGCGCTCATCCGATGTCGTTCGGATCCACGAACAATCGCAATACAAGTGAAGGAGAGGGAGAGAGCACAGCGGGGTGCCGCTCTATCGTTCTCTTCCCTTCCTTTTCCTTAGAGCAGAACGGTGCTGTATGTACATCACTCGTTCAGTCTTTTGTCGTTTGAAAGTATCGTTAAAGATCCTTTCCAACAACAATTATTGAATGTGTGTACACAGCCTTAAAAATACTGTTTTTGATCTCTTTTTTTATTTATTTTAACAGAGGCACAAATGGGAGCCAGACATTGCCACGACCTTCATAGCAAATATCCGACCCCACATCTTAATCCACAGCAAACAACGTCAAATGCTGGAGATGTTTTACCAATCCCTCACTAACTCAGAATCTTTAGGCAACGGTGGTTGACATCATGGGAAGCTGCACAATTTTCCACTTTGTTAAAGAATAAACACAAACGAGACTGTAGAAAGGGCGCTGATAATGTGCTGTAACAAACAACCAATCAGATTTTATTTATCGTTAGTAAAGCTAAATCCTAATTGGTCATTGGTTAACTGCACTTTTTAGTTGACTTCATTTTTTGTTTCAGACTTTAAGATGGTCTATTAAAAATGTGTTTTTACATGCTTGTGTACATGAGGTCTTATACTCCTTTGAGGGAACATTTTTCAAATAAACGTTGGTGAGAAATCACTGGTTTATTATTTTGAATGTTGAAATACATGTGCATTCGTCATTTGTAAATGCAACAGACATAAAATTGTTGTTCCAGTTTTGTATTTAGGACTGAATAACAGAATAACACATGGATTAAACCAAATGTGAACCAATCAATAAAATATCATATACTATTAAAGCGGACTTATTGGCACATTTGTTAGTTTATATAAAAGGGCAAAAAACTCTTATATAAGGGGAAAAATGTGGTTTTTTTTTACATCATGTATCCCAGGCTGATATCATTTCCAGCCTGTGCTGGAATGAATACAGGATATTAATGAGTGTGTGGCCAGATTTGTTGGATTGTCATATAAGTTCTGTTATTGTTAGAAAAATTACCACTATTGTGATTGCCACATCCATCCATCGACTACTCTGTCAGTTTTATCATTTCTTTATAAATGAGTAAAATCGAAGCAATCTATAAATGGCGCTACATACCATTGGTAGAACCTACACACACATGGGGCCTGACGTATTATAGCTCTCCAGGATTGGAGAAGATTGACTATGATGTGTGAATCCAAGTAATCGAGGAAACCTGCACTAAATCTGGTCCAGGATTGGAAACATTTGCCAACAAATAGCAAATTACTTTAAGAAATCCATTCCAGGTTTGCTGCATCATCCTGGTTATCACATAATAGTCCATCTTTTCCAGTCATGGAGAGCTTAGATTGTAAGCTTTTCTGGGCAGAGTCTTCACCTCCTCCTGTGTCACTGTCTTTGTCTGTCATTTGCAACTGTTTTTTAATGTACAGCACTGCATAATATGTTGGCACTATATAAAGACTATTTAATAACAATAAAATAATAATACCAGGTTAGCAACTGGGGCAGTGGTAAAATTACAGTGCACAGACCTAAAATTTGGCTGATGGACCTGAGCATTATCATGGGAAAACTTGCCCTATACTTAAATGCAAATAGTATTGTTGGGGGCTTCTGTGGGTAAGTGCTGGCACAGTGAACATATCCGCGTAAGAGACAACCTGCATAGGAAAGGTGACGGTATCTTTCTAAAATGAATACTCATTAAGAACAATCATTTTCCTAAAAGAATATTTTGTAGCATAGCGCTCCTGGCTTTAAAAGAAAGGTTTTCAGTATACCGCAGAACCCTGAACATTAAAACGTGTGACTAAACGGCTTTCTTTTTTTTTTCTCTGTGTTTCTAATACTCTCTTGTTAAGAGTTTCTAGATAACAGACTTCATACCCTTACATATCATGCAATAGACAAAACAAGTGTTTCATATTCTCCAGAAGCTCACTTCCCACCAGATGTTATCAGTAACAAGATCACATGACTACGGTATTGCTGATAAATGTGTTCATTGCATAGTAAGTAAACATAACATCCACACTTCACCCTTAGGAATCATTTACTTAACATTTAACTCCAACAGTAGTCATTATCTTTAACTCCTAATAACAAAACAGGTTCTCACATTTAACATCAAAATCCATAGAACAGGTAAATAGTCATCTAGAAGCTGTTTTACTTTACATAGAACGTGTAATTTTGCACACCCAGTCCTGAAAATTCACACAGTCAGTTGTCCTGAAGTCATAACCATGCCCGCCGGCCTACAACCAGGCTAACAAGAAGTTGATGCACACATCCAGGTCACCAGTCCGCTCTCTTCTTCTGCAAGTGTTCATAGGTAGAACATAGGCTGTGCTATTCCTTCCCTCCCTTAGTCTGCGGTACAGATTTCTAAATATTAAAGCTAATCTCCAGGTTTGCCAATACATTTTTTTGCAGATATGGCTTTTTTGTATTTTTTTTATCTTTACTTATCCTGGTGGCTGGCGTGCTTTCCTCTTATTCAGCTGATAATGACACTTAGCTTTTTACCTTTACAATGCCGAGCTGCTGTCCCTGCATTGTGTGGGTTGAAGTTCATTGCCTGTGACTGCAGCCATAGTGTATAAAAGAAGAAAAAGAATGAGGTTCACGGCTCAGGGATTGTATGAAGTATATACGTGTATTTGTTACATGGTATCAAAGAAAAACATTTACATAACGCAATCAGGTATTTTACCTTGGTTCTGTTAACACTTCACAGGACCAGGGTATTATATACTAGACACAGTACTTCTATGTCATCAACTTATTGTTTGGACCAGGACCAAGGTAAAATACGTGATTGCGTTATGTAAATGTTTTTCTTTGATACTATGTACAATCTATATACTTTCATACAATCCCTGAGCTAAGTGAACCTAATTCTTTTTCTTCTTTTATACATTATATATGATTGATTCATGAGGTGGCTGAACATTTAAAGTTATTAGTGAAGATAGGGGAACACCCTTAATGAACTTCCATATGCAGCCATAGTGGCATACAGAAGAGGCTACAGGACTTGTCGCACAGTGGAGCAGTCTGAGGGAGCAAGGCATACAATAATTTAAAGTACTTTTTACTAAGCTCCAAGTGATCCACAGCATAAGACCTTTTTTTTTTTTTTTTACTGAACCTGAAGTTAAGCTTTATGGCAGATATATTTCTAAAATTCTATTGTAAGTAATTTTTTTTTTGTAATAAATAGTCAAATTGTGTGTGTTTTTTTTTTTTGCTGGAGCTAGATTTACAGTGGAACGAGATCAGTTTAGCCCACAGATATCTGGAAGTGGAGAATATTGTAATGTCTAACCTTAGCACTTTAACTTTTACATTTTTTAGTACAGAAAAAGTGCTGGTCCTCCCTCTAGTGGTCATTTGATATATGACACCACCATCAGTCAGCCTTATTTTTGTACCAACAACTGCTGATACAAACTTTGCTTTGATTGCAGTCAGGCTGCCCACATACATCCACTACTACTATGGCTACTCCTGTGTTTCTAAAACAAACTAAACAGAGTTAGGCTATTATTTACATTACCTGATGTATTTACATTTATATATAATGCATTTATACTGAAAGAATAAAGAATACTTCATTTTTATAGTTATATAATTTTAATGTAGTACCTGATTTCCAACAGACTGCTATGAATTAAAGCACTTGATTGTCTTTGAATACATATTCTATAAAAAAGGAGGGCTGGCATATGAATACTAGTGCATATGTTGCTGTTGGTCACAGCAAATAACTAAATTCATCATTTAAAGCCCAATCAAAACCATAGATATACAATCTAGTGCATTTTACGGTATTGCCTTTTTAAAAAGCAGATATGCAGAGTCTAAACATGACTATCTAGACCAATGAAACCAGAATGTGACCCAGTGCTATCAGTAACTAGCTCTCATTTGACTCATCTGATATTCTCTTCTCTCCTTCCCCACAATAGAAATCTCCCGAGCTGTCTAGCAAAAGTAAAAGCAACAGGGTTATAGTTTATCCAATACTGGTCACTTTTGCTGGATTGATTGGTCTAAAATCAAATGTGAAGACACATATGGAAAATGCAGCAAAATCTTTACCACCATTTCTAGTTATAACAAGCCCTTAGATTGCAGAAATTCTAAAGCAATGTTTTACAGTTCTGAGGAATGACAGTGGGTTGGAATCACCTAATTATTTTACTATCTATCAAAAAGTCTGCTTGTGAGCTCTATACTATACCTATGATACTGTCTCTACCCACTTCCCAACTATATTAAACAAGGATCTCATTGCGGTGTTGGAAATTGAGTAACATTTTAAAAATGCAGATATTTAAAAAAAATGAGGGCACACAACCTAAAGATCGGTTTTAGGTAAAATGTCCCAAACATTGGAAAAGCAGCAATTATACACACTAAATTTTTATTTTGCTTTTTTCCTGTTAGATAAAATATATAGACAAAATGTGGATTGTCATATGGGTGTGGATCCCATCACACCCATATGAGCTTGTTGGTCATTCCATACCAAATATGTAATAGGGCAATAATTTAACGCTTCTCCCAGGAAAGTTTACAATATTTTGGAATGTAAACCCAGTAAGTCTATTGAGAATTTGTGAAGGTGCTTGACGAGAAGACCCGACCCATAGTCAATGATCCCCCATTCATCCCAGAGGTGTTCAGGGGGGTTAGGTTTAGGGCTCTTTGCAGAATACTTCTGTATTGCTCATGCTATGTATTTCTGAAGCTGGTTTATGCACAGGCCTAGCCCAAACTGAAATCACTAAAGGCATATAAAGAGCTTGTAGGATTAAAATGACCCTTCTCCAGAAACTAACATTTTAGAGCTGTGTTTCTCCACCTTTTTAACAAGGGGGACTGTTGAAATAGCTTTCATATCTTCAGGGAACCCCTACTATATTTACTATATCCACAGCTACATTACTGTGGTTGAAACAAAAATGTTTCCTACATTGCTGGCCAATGGGAAGAACTTCACCCTTACAGATCATTGGTGTCACTTTCCCATGGCTCAAAGAACCTCCACATAACCCCAGTTAAGAAACACTGTTTTAGAGGGTCCACATATATCTGGCCATTTAATAGGTATAATGGTCAAGTGTTTGGCCAAATAGCGTACATCTGCAGTGATCTCCCCAACCCCCTTTAGCCAGGTGCACCACCCAGCACTATTTAGCAACCACCTGGCTGTTTTTGGGTGGTTACTGAAGAGTTGGGTCACCATACATGGGCTGCCACCCTCCTACAATTTCTTCCCACCCGACTTATTAAAAAAAAAAAAAATACTGGGTTGATGCCTCCGCTTTAAGTTCCACCCAACATTTTTGTTTTTGAGCCTATTTAGGAAATTTCACCTCACTTTCTATGTATAGGTGCTGACAATATTTAGGAGAAGTCATCTTAATAGGGACAGAGGTATTCATAGCAAAGTTTACAAAATCTGTCAGGATCTGTTGCAATATACCTATTTCTATGATATTGTGCAACATATTTGGGAAGTAAAGTTTCATTGAGTGTTTTTTATAGTTTTAGTTTGGTTCTTAAAGCACAAAAGGGAGAAAACTCTCTACTTGCAATTTCTTTGCTTTCTGCCCCAATTATCAGCCACCCATAAATTGCATTGTGAGACCAGGAGCAGAAAAGCAGCAATATTGTATAGCACTGCAAAGCAGAACCTGCTTATGTACAGTTGTCTCCATATACATGTATAATCAGAAACTATATAGAAACAGAAGGTTTCCATTTATAACACACGTTGACGACACTATTTACATCTAATTTAACTTTTTTACACATTATCTAAAAATTAATTAAAACACTATACATTCCCTTTAAAGTTACCCAGGAATAAAACAATCTACATTTGTTTTTGTGGGGGGGGGCTTTATCCTTAATCATATATATTACTTTAGCTAGATGTAACAAGAAAAAACGCTTCAGAAGACACAAAGCTGTTTCAGCATAGTACACCGAGTCCATTGTAATACACTGCTGGTCCCATCATTGTTTTACACTCAGTTTGATTGTTTTCTTTCTTCGTGATTCTTACAGCTGAGATGTCATGATCTTCCCGTTAGCAAGATCATGGCCTGTCAAAGCCACTGCTTGCACGTGTGTTTACTCTTTATATTCCCAAAAAAAAAAAAAAAAAAAAAAAAAAAAAAAAAGGCCTCATGCTAATAAGAACTGCAGGTTAGTTAGCAAAAAGCGAATGCCACTGGTAACTGTGACCACTGAAGTGGCGGGGTTGAGTTTAAAGGTGTTGGCGTCACCTTTCTTGTAGTGATCGCGGAAAACGTAGATGCAGCCATTGCAGCTGGCGATTTTCCAGAGAGAGGGCCGAGAACTCCACACCTCAGGGAGACAAAGCCGTGTGAAGCTGTCTAGGAGAGGATTATAACAAACCAGAGAGTCTCCCTCTGCAACGATGAACACCAGGTCCTTGTGAACAGCAGCATGCATGCGTCCAGCAAAAGGCAGAAGGTACGGTTTGACATGGCACTTCTCAGTGTTTGTGTCAAAACACTGAATAAGACGTGAGGGTTTAGTAAAAAAGTCCAGGTCATTCTCCTCACCTCCAAATAGGTAGATGAGTGTGCCAAGGTTTACACCAGCAGCACCTGAAATGGAGACTTCTAATTGGCTGGTTTCCGTCCATACATTATCTTGTACACGATAGTAAATGACTACATTGGAGAGAGAGTCCTGAAGCGTCTTTCCACCAAGAGAATAGATAGCATCCTTGCTAGGGACAGACACAAGTGTGTGCTGTAAGCGATCTCTTGGTAATGGAGCACAACGCTCCCAATCCATGGTCTCCATGTTACATTTCCACATTCTCCGGGGAATGGAGCCTCCTACCACATACAGGTCGGCCCCGTGCTTGCAGGCTGCCGTTATCTGATGACACAGACTGTTCTGTCCACTTACAGTTATAGAATCATCCTGTGCACAATGTAGGGAGACTGCGATAGAGTGTGTGCGAGACTCCTCCTTCCCAATCAGATAGATGTGCACATTTTCACCAATTTCCTGAAAAAATAAATGTTATATGTAATTGATATGAAATTTTATAGATAGAAGGTAGTGTTCTCCCCAGCCCCTTTTAGGTGGGTGCACCGCCCGGCTGTTTTTAGATGGCTACTGAGGAGTTGGGCCATAATACAGAGGCTTCCGTATAACTACACTATCTTCCCACCCAGCTTAAAAAAATGTCTGGGTTGAACACTGGAAGAATTTATTATAAAATAACTTACAACATGTTTGTTCAGCAAACTTAAACAGCCAGATATTTTAGCCCTCAAGGAAATTGCCATAATGAGAAAGTATGCAGTGAATATTTGTATATTATGGCAAACTTACCCGGAAAAGTAATCCTCATCAGTTGTTGGCAGGGTGTGGAAAGTGTAACTATTGCCCATATGCACTGAATTTACTTCATAGGTCCTCCCCTCCTCCTCTGTCGCTGTCTGTCTGTCATTTACAACCCCTATTTCATGTACAGTGCTGCATATTATGTTGGCGCTACATAAATACTGTTCATTAATAACAACAGAAGCAGAAAGGTACTTATTATTTTAATGCATGGCTTACCCAGTGGTGCATAAATGCTGAAACTTGGATAAAGTTAATTAATATAATCTGTATATACTATTCCAACAAAAGCAGCTAAGTAGCTACCTGCAAGTTATTAAAAGGTAAACTGTAGGATAATAGGATAGGATAGGATACCTTCAGGCTAGAGAGCAGCACCTCTGAAAACTCCTCTCTCTCTTCTTTGTTGTAGTGGACCCAGTTCTTTATGGCAGTGGTGGGATTCTGAGAACAGGGAACTCCATCTGATTGAAACAAAGTCAATAATGCTTACACATCAATTTAAAAGAAAATATAACTAATTGACATTAATACATAAGAGCAGTGGCTAAATTATACTTTATTAGACATAAAATGAATGAAAATAAACAAATCTGAGAAACAAGATTTTTTGATGGTCTGCCCAGCTGCTCCTCCTGATACAGACTAATAATGTCTGACAATACTTTAGGTTTTCTTTATACCTAACTAAATGATATAATTGCTGCCCCAAGCAAAAGACCAGATTTTTCTTCCTATGTATCCTTTTATTAAAGCTAAATTCTGTGATCTGACGAACATAAAAAAGAACTTCATCCTTTGGCTGTAGTACTCCCCAGCCCCTTTTAGCTGAGCGCACCATCCAACACTTTTAAGTAACCACCCGGCTGTTTTTGGGTTACAATACAAGGGCTGAAACCCACCTACAATTTTTCCCACCCGGCTTAAAAGAAATTCTGAGTTGAACACTGGTAGTATTCATCTCATGATCAGCGCTCTCTCCCACAGATTCATCACTCCTGGGCCTGGCTGCTGCTTGTTTTTCAGAATAAATGAGGCCCAATGTCATTCAACTTACTTCCCATGATTTCAGGCTGGTAATGACATGCCTCTGTATGCATGTCATCAGACAGAGTAGTGCCCACATGTTAATATGCGAGTTCTGCTCACTCAAGTAGGAAGGCCTGACCTCCACTGATGGTGAGAAAAATGTAGCACTCATTAAAACAGAAGACAAAGTCACCAGCACTGCAAAGTACAGGGTTCGTGCTTTATTATGAAAATACTGTCCCAACAAATTAAAAAAGCCAACATTTTAGAGCCACTTCCTCAAGGAAATATAGTGACATTGGCTTTTCAAACATGTTGTGACAGTGCTTTTATAATAAAGCAGGAACCCTGTACATAGGTGTGATGGTGTCTTCTGTTTTCATGCGTGCTACATTGGGCCATTTTTGGTTTTCACTTTAAGCACCCTTCCTCTTTTACAAGGTCTATTTGCTGTAAGTAGTGCATTCCTATCATGGACATTGTTAGAAAATATTGGATTTCCCCACTTCATTTATTCCGCTACTTTCTCCTTATTTCTTCCTGCTTGTTCAGTCCACACAAGGGCAGCTCTGATTTTTTGGAAGCAAAGCACCTCACCCTTACAAAGATGGCTTCATTCACACAGAGAAACAGTAAGAGTAAAAGGTAAGGAAGTCCTTGAAAAAACATTTTGCCTTTGTTATCTGTTTAAATTTTTTTTTAAGGCTGAGTACACGTCACATGATTCTCGTCCGATAATTGCCTCAAGGCTGATATTGGATGAGAATTTTGCCTGTACAACGTTTGTTGTCCTATGACCATTGTGGCAGGTCCACAGATGAAGAATGATTGTAATGAAAGTGAAGGGGAGAGAGCGCAGTGGGGTGCTGCTCTGTCATTCACCCGCTTTCCCTATCTATAGAGCAGAACGGTGCTGTATTTACAGAACTCGATCATGCAGTCTTTTGTCATTGGAAAGGATAATTTCCAACACAATTACTGCACATGGGTACACAGTCTAAGACACAGTGTTCATATAGGGTAGAATACTAAGCTTATATCAATAGAATCAGTGGGGACTCTTCCAGGACCATTCAGAAATTGTCAGGCCTATTTGACCTGCAGTTTATCTATTTAGAATAATTTTGACATACCCATAGATCCTGTCACATATTTAAAGAATTATGTACCGCACTGCATAATGTTGGGGCTATATAAGTCCTGTTTATTAATAATAATACAGTGTGCTTGTTTAAAATAATCACATATATATATATATATATATATATATATATATATATATATATATATATATATA
>NC_092866.1:52093635-52101622 GCF_032062135.1 Pyxicephalus adspersus | reverse complement strand
GAACATGAGTGATCATGAGTGACTTTCAACAATAAATGTGTACTGTAGTCTTCTTCATGGAAAAATAAGACATCCCCTGAAAATAAAAGCTAGGGCATATTTTGGCATTTCAAAAAATATAAGACAGTGCCTTATAATCAGGGAAACAGGGTGTGTGTGTGTGTGTGTATATATATATTTCAATGCATCACCACCAGAGCGCCAAAAAATGTAAACGTTTACATGACGCTTCCTTCAGCGAAACATGTTGGGTGGTGTCTAACTATGTGACATCGCTACTGCATATGCAAATGGCCAGTTTCTACCTGCAAGTGGTCATCAGTTACTGCAGGCAAAATGGAGCTGGAAACAAGTGCATGGTTGTGGATGGGATTGATCTATGAAGTGCTGAGATATGCTTTATAGACTGAGATTTGAGAATAGCCAAATACAAAGGAATCCAGTGACTGGGTCTCTGGGTGCCTATCTTTTCTCACAACCAGATGGGATCACAACCACAATTTACATTTTTTTACCAGTGTTTTACATAGTATTTTAGGATATGCAATGAGTTATATATAATACTATTCCACAGTACTTTTCATAATACCAACATATTGCACAGCACTATACAAAGTCCATAGTTATGTGACTAACTGTCCCTCTAAGGGGCTCACAATATAATGTCCCTACCTCAGTCATATGTCTATAACACAGGCTAGCGTCAAGGCAATTAACCTAACTGGATGTCTTTGGAATGTGGAAGGAAACCGGAGTATCCAGAGGAAACACACGCAATCACAGGGAGAACCTGGCCTGAGTGTCCTGGCCGAGATATGAACCTGGGACCAAGCGCTGCAAAGGCCAGAGAACTAACCTCTGAGCCATCGTGCTGCCCATATATTGGTGGGGAAATTTTGATTTTTTGAGAGACTAGCAAGTATTTGTTATATTTGTACTTTTATAAAACCACATATGTGAAATAACCCACCTGCGATGATGTCCATTAGCAGCCGCAAGGGTAGGTTCAGGAACTCTTCAGTATCGCACAACTGCGACAGGTGAGTTTTGGCACAATGTTTAGCTGCGGTAAACAGTGCCGTATCACTGTGCTGGTCTGCCAGCCACATGATCTGAAGGCAGTTTTTCACCTGCACCGTCCTGATTAGAAATCGAGAGCATTCCTCAAATAAAGCCGTCAGTTGGTACATATCAGCCACCTCGTACGTTTCCTGTAGCTCCTCCAGCCTCAGCTTCACTGTCCCATGATATATGTAATCTACCAGCAGCTGAAAAACACTCTCACTGATGTCCTGAAGCTGGATGACGCGATTCCGACCTTCTTTTAAGTTAGATGCAAACATGGAGCGGAAGAAGCAGCTCTGGGCAGAGAGGACAAGACGGTGTAGCTGAAATTCCTTTCCTTCTACTAAGATAGTGACATCTGCAAACAGCTCCTCTTCCATACACAGCTTCATGATGCTATGGGCCACCCGACTGCTGTGTGAGCGGTCTGTAAATGTGTAGGTCACAAAGTAATTCTCCTCTGTGGTGTTTGGAAGGTTCTGGGTAGCAGCTTCTTCTGGAGCATCCATTCTTACACAAGGCAGAAGTGATAAAGTGCCTAAAAAATAGAGAAAATAATATTGTCCATAACACAATACTGAGGACTACGGCAGCACTTTGTATTAACAGGACCAAGTCTAGTATATAGTTTGCCTTAACTTGTGTGCTTTAAAATTTGGTAAGAGTAGGCCATAACACCAATTTGCTGGTAGAAATAAAGGGAGTCTGTAAAAGAACAGAAATAAAGCTTAAAGTGGTCCTAAACTCAAAATTTTTAATTTACATAGAAGAGTAGAAAACCCTTCTAAATAAAGAAAATTTGTTTTTTTTCTAAAGTGCAATAACACTTAATGGGAGCGCAGAGCCTCCTGGGATACTTACGTCATGCATCCCGGGAGGCTCTGGCTGCTCCTTTTGTGCATGCCCTAGTCTCGGGCATGCACAGAAGAGGAATTTTTTCCAACAAGGGGAAAGAGATGCCGATGTCATCCATGTGCAGTGAGATCTCTCTTTTTTTCCCCCCCTTCACATTGGCTACATCACCAGTTCCCACACCAGCACAGTGTGAGATTAGGTGACGAAGCAAGAAGACAAGAAGAAGATAGAAGATGGCGGCGCCCTGGGGTTTCCCAGTCCCAAGATGAAGAGGAATTCCAGAACGACTCAGGACCGGATAGTGGGAAGGACCGGTGCTATTGAGGGTCTGCAGGATTAAAAGTAAGTGTAATTTTGTTATTTTTAGTTTAGTTGCACTTTAAGAATCCCACCTATGAGCACTCCACTTTTAACTTTCCTGTAGTGCTTTACCAATCCTGGAAGCTTCAGAATCTAACACTTTAGAATGTGTTGGATAACTGCACCCCTCCACTGCATTAAACCCCCTCAACCTCAGTCAAGAATTTGAACAAACTAGTGGCATTATCACATGTACTTCTATCCATACCGCTCACCAATTTATCCAAGCTCAAATGGGAGTAATAAAGGCTTCTCTACTATTTTGGGAGATCAGCAGAGCTTGAGAAAATACCGATAAGTGGAGAAAACTAAAAACCTTGGTGGACCGGACAGAGGAGGTGTACACCAAAATCCTTGATTGCCTCTGAACCCACAAGTTCAATAGACAGGGCCAAGGTGAGTAAGCAGACTCTGTGAAGGTTGATGGTTACGTGGAATAAATTTTGGTGGATTTCCTGATGGCAACAACAGTGTGCCCAGTGTTCTACCTAGCATCTTTTAGCCAGGCACACCACCTGGCTCTTTTAGGGTGATTACTGAAGAGTTGGGTAATAGTACAGGGGTTGACACCCACCTACAATTGCTTCCCACCCAGCTTGGGAAAAAAAATTCTGGGTCACACACTGGTGCCATTACTGCTAAATATGTTCACTTGTAGTCTTCATGTGAAGCCGGAGTAACATGGTAACACAAAACAGGAACACAGACAAGGGCAGATAGTTGTCACCCTAATACAAGAAGTACCTGAACAATGATGACATAGTTCTTATAAGATAGTCAAGTCCCAAGTTCAGCTAGTATGTGATTTACAAGTCTCAAAGTAACAAACTTAGTTTTCTTGCCTATAGCCACACTCCCCCTCCAAGGCACTGCAGCAGAAGCCAGAAAGCAGTGGGTGGGACCAGATGATGATTGACAAGCTTTAGGCTTGTAAATCAATAGTAACAATACTAAAAGCCACGTCCCCTCGAACATTTCTTAATCCCTCTATAGTACAATCAAGTACATCTACATGAGATCATTGCCACCCTATTACAGGAAGTTGCATTTGGGGGACTTCACTAGCAGGTTCAATGGGTATTTTTGGGACCTAACAGGAAGACTAAGAGAAAACCAAGGGCCACAGCACAGCACATATTACTTATTAATGGGAGGCCACTGTACTATTTTATTGGCAGGATAACCAGGTATGGCCGTGGATTTAAAGAATAATACTTTTGAAATTGCATCACAATAAAACATACAAGGTTTTACTAATTGGGCATTCATATTACTCAAAAAACAATATTTACTTTTCTTTCTTTGTGTACAATGTAGACTTGTCATGATGACACAAGGGGTGTGAAACGCAGATAAGTCACAGTGTTAGCATACCATAACAATGTATTGTGAAGTACTAAAAATTGCAGTAATATTGAAAGAATTGCCCTCAGCAACTAATCAGATCCCTCCAGGGCAGATTCAAAATGTAACTTTATGCAAAAAACATTTATTTTTCTAATTTTGGATGTGGGTGTTTTAAACCCTCAGTCAAGTTTAAATTGCTGTCCAGGTTCCCATTGTGGAGATTCACTGCTTTTTCGTGTACTGGTGACTATTATCACAGATAAAGAAAAGAGGAATAAGAGGGGATCCAAAGACTTAAGAGTTGTCTCCAGTACAGGAGGTAAGAGAGAATTGTCTACAGGTGACACGTGTCACAAGGATAAATACTGAATATAGAATTCATTCTTACTTTAGGAAGTTTCTTTTAACTTCCTTTTTATGTCACTAGGACAGAAAGTGAAACATTCTCAATGGTACAGGAAAAAAAAAAACTGGCAGGGCTTTAAACTAATCTCAACCCTATCCAAAACTAACCACTACGAATCTTTCAAGTGAATATTTTAAAGGTTTCACCACCATCGATGGAACATTTGGCGAAAGTCACATTTACTGATAAATATAAACAACCTTTTATAGCGGAATTAAACAGACAGGTTCTTTATTGCAGAAGGGAAAGGCGATGTCCCTTCTGCTATAAAACAAACCAGCCTGTTCGCAACAGTTTTTGTAATGTCCAAAAAACTAACCGCAAAGCCGAGTGTACGATCCCAGCATTGTGGCTTTATTCTGTAAGGTGGAACTTAGGAGTCATCATAGCCTGGCCAAGTAAAGCGTACCTAATCTCAGAATTTTCACTTTACACAAAAGGGTAGGCAAAAATTCTGTTTCTAATTTTTTAAGTGCAACATCCGTTTGAAAAAAAAAAAAAAAAGGGATGAATGGGGATACCTACATCACGCATCCCGGGAGGCTCTTGGGTGCTCCTTCACCAGGGGCTTTTCGGGAAAAGGAAAAAATAAATTGCTGATCTCATGCATGCACAGTGAGATCAGCAATTTTTTTCCAACCCAGGCACAAGATCCGGTGACGTAGGAAGAAGGTGCCTGGGTCAGGTGACGTAGGAAGAAGAACCTGGAATAAGAAACGAAGATGGCAGTGCCTGGCTCGGCGACGGTTACGAGAATGACGTGAGACCCGATGGACCCCCGGTCCGATCGACTGCGCTGCTGGATTGAAGGTAAGTGTATATTCTTTTTGTTTTGGGCATTTTTCAGTTTAGTTCCTCTTTAGGATGGCCTAAGACACCAAACCTGGAAGTACTAGCACCTACAACAGAGCGAAAAGAGGTGAATGAAGGCAGGAAAGTTAATTTATTACAGAAGGGACATCATCTGTCCCTGTAGACACAACAGATGAGGTAAAAAATTCTTTACAAAAATGGAATAAATCCACTGAAGGTAGTTGTCACCAGCACAAGTGTTACCATTGGAAGATTTCATCTCCATTCATGTTTGGGTGACAACCGGAAAACATTGGAATTTCCTATCCCTTTTAGTCTCAGTGACAGCGCTCACCAGGGGCATCAGAAAGAGAAACACCTAATATGAAGGGGTCACCAAGCCTCTTATTGTCATTAAAGTAAATGAAAGCTGTAGAAAAGTTTGGTTTTGTGTTTAGCAGGTGGTTGCATTGCTTAGCAGGTAGCAATGAGACAATACTGGAATTGTCTGAGAGGTAACCGGCTTCTAAATTGCTTCGAAAGACTTGTACAGGAATGCTTGTTAAGGATTTGTGAGGAAGGAGTACAAACAATTGATGAGTTTCAATTACTTCAACCTCTTTAGGTTCTGTGCAAGGCAACAAATGCTTCTACATCATTTTTAGGTGTTTTCTAAAGCCTGGAAAGCTCTTATAGCTACTCCCAGACACCAATGAAGTGGAATCTGTAGGAAGCTTGTGTGCTAAAGCCCCACATTGCTGAAGCGTGCACACAGCAATCAAAACCTGACCGGGGTTCTTTAAAAACAATGACCTCCAGTCCTCCCCCCCAAAGCTCCTTTAAGCCAGACACACCACCCAGCACTTTTCAATAACCACTAGGCTGTTTTTGGAGTTGGGTCACATTACAGGGGCTGCCACCGGCCTACAGCTTCTTCCCTTTAAGGGGAAAATACAGAACCCTGGTTTTGATCATAACTGGGCCTGTTGCCTATAGCAACCAGTTTCACCAAGGTAGAACTCCATAAAGTGCAGAAAAACCAATTGGATCCCTGGGGGTGGATGTAGCCAAATTGCAAATGCAAAAAGCAACCAATTAACTTTCATGGTACTATTTTGTAACAAGCAGGAAGGCCAGTTGCCCATGGCAACCAGGTTTTCCCTGTGAGGCCTAGAGGAGAAGTGGAACTCGTGATGAGCAATGTTCAAGGGAATGGTTACAAGAAGAGTCCGGAGTGGTGTCATGTGATACACACAGTAAACCGGGACTATAAACCCTGAGGGTCCAAGCTATCCCTCCCGGGCGTCTGGACTCAGTGTCACCCATCCACCCAGGAATTACCGTCCCCGCTTCTGTCTGTTCCTCCTCTCGCCCTCTATACCCGGAACTCTCCTTCCCTTTTCTCGCACGCCGGAAGTTGCCCGGAGGAGTTTCTTTTAAGGACCGGACTCTGGAAGGAGGAGCTTCCGGTGTGCTCTCTTGCTTGTCCTTGTCTGTCAGTAGCCGGGAAGGATGCTGGCTGGAGTGCGGGCGGTTCGGGGCCTGCTCCGGGGAGGTGAGACATGGAAGTCCCCTGCCTGACAGGAGACACGACGGCCTGTTCTGTAACCCATAGCAACCTGACAGCTCACCAGAATTCATATATTGGTAGAATAAAATATAAACAATGACCTTTTGTCTGCTGCTATCCTATATGCTTATTATATGTCACCTGTGACCTGAGAAAAACATAGAGGCAGCCATGGCTATCCAGCCATGGATTCTCCTTCTGAAAATAATAGTTACCATGCCAACCTATAATGTATTGTTTCTATGCAAGCGGGGAAATGCAGATAGATATGACCTAGTATAGGTCTCTAATAGTTCCTGTAGCAGTGCCAGAGCAGATCACACTGGGAGATAAAAAAAAGCCAAAATCCAGTGCAATGAGTTGGTTGGTTGCAGGAGAAAGAAAGGTTATGTTCATCAGATGCTGCTTCTCTTTTCTCCGCCCATTCTTAGACTTGTGTTACAGAATTGTAGTAGTAGTGTACATTAGTATGGATGCTGCCCTGAGGAATACACATGAAGGTAGAAGTCCTCATATCCCAAACTACTACACTGGTGATTTAAAGCTGTCACCATGGACATTAAAAAGAAAAATTAAATGTAGAATTAACAAGGTCAAAACAGATCCGATTCTTCCATATGCATTCTTTATATACTCAGAAGTATAGCGTTATTTTAAGGGGGGGGGGGGCGTAGAGTTCATTAGCTTGTCAGATTTTCTTTGTCAGTCTGGGGCTGCTATGGGGAGATTTTTCTTCCTTTAAATCCTTTCCTGTGACATTGTCACTTGGACAGGATGAAAGGAAAAATCTCCCAACGTGAACTTGTTTTTATCATTGATAACATTATTGATAACAATGATAAAAACAGGTTCATCTGTTGTGGCACCAGCATCTTCAGATTGTCCTCTTTAGGGTTCAGTACCTTCTGTCCCCTTGATTGGCCAGGCCAAAATAAAGCAACTCCTGTCCATGTGCAAAGGATTCCCATTCATTCCCAGCAGCCAGATATATCAGGATTGTACACTGAACTGTGAATGTTCAGCTCTGTGTACATTGAAGAAATAAATGTTAACAGACTGGTAAGTTTATTTTATTGAAAAATGGACATCACCTGTCTGTCCTAAAATAATAAACATTAAAATAGAACTAAAGTGCCACCTTACAAAATAAAGGATCAGGCAGGTAGTTATTGTAGAAAATGTCAGGTGATGTCCCCTGTGCAATAACTGTTCTCATCTGCCTGATGACACTGGGGATGTGAGCAAGACTTACCAGCATAAGCTGACAGATAGGAAGTTGGGGTAAGTCTTGCTGATATACAGCATTACAAATGCCAAAGGATCTAACCCTTTCCTGATCTGGCCAAAACTTTGGAGTTTCATATTAATGTAAAGGAATGTGAAAGCAGAACTAAACCCCTGCTACTCGCCTATCCCCATTTTATCACAGGGCGCAGCTATCTTCCTTTCTTCATCTTCCCAAAGAAGATCTTCAGTCATCCTGATTGGCCAACATGACTTAACTCCAACATCTGGACGACGGGTGGGCGGTTTGCATGACTTTCAGAAGAAATCTTTTGCTAAACAGAGCTGAGGTTGTGGGTGATCTTGGG
>NC_092866.1:52055462-52093620 GCF_032062135.1 Pyxicephalus adspersus | reverse complement strand
GAGCTCTTTCTGCAGCCTCTTGTAACTTTTTAATGACTAAAACAAACTCAGTTGTTTCTTTTTGCATAATAAAGCCAGATTGCTCCAGAAGTTATTGAATGTCTAGGCTCCATAAAGATTTTTTTTTTTGCTTTGTGATTTACTCAGTGAGGATTTTATTTAGTAACTAACACCACACTGCCTAATAATATGTGGAGACAAACATCTGTCCTAATTGCATTTATGAAAATAATGTATCTGTTCGAACTTACATACAAATTCAACTTAAGAACAAACTACAGTCCCTATTTCATATGTAACCTGGGGACTACCTATACAGGCCAGCGGGAGTTCATCCATCCCCAGCACGCATACCAGAGGTTGATACCTTGATTTTCGTTGCAATTAAAGTGGATTCTGCATATGCACCCCTCAGCCTTTTCACATTTCCCCGGTGTCATCAGGCAGATGAGAACAGTTATTGCACAGGGGACATCACCTGACATTTTCTACAATAACTACCTGCCTGATCCTTTATTTTGTAAAGTGGCTCTTTAGTTCTATTCTAATGTTTATTATTTCAGGACAGACAGGTGATGTCCATTTTTCAATAAAATAAACTTACCAGTCTGTTAACATTTATTTCTTCAATGTACACAGAGCTGAACATTCACAGTTCAGTGTACAATCCTGATATATCTGGCTGCTGGGAATGAATGGGAATCCTTTGCACATGGGCAGGAGTTGCTTTATTTTGGCCTGGCCAATCAAGGGGACAGAAGGTACTGAACCCTAAAGAGGACAATCTGAAGATGCTGGGGCCACAACAGAGAAAGGAGAGTTGAGTGTGATTAAAACATTTTAACCGGGCAGGAAAATTATTGCAGAAGGGAGGTTGTCTGTCAATTCTGCAGTCAGGAAGATCTTGCCTGGTCACAATGTTTTACTATGTACAGTGTTCAACCCAGACATTTTTTAAAGCCAGGTGGGAAGAAATTATAGGCGGGTGGCAGCCCCTTTATTGTGAATCAACTCTTCGGTAATGAACCCAAAACAGCCGGGTGGTTACTGAAAAGTGTCAGGTTGTGCACCCTGCTAAAAGGAGCCAGGGAGAACACTGATGTAAGTCTTAATTAGACTTACTGGGATAAAGAGTCATTTTTATTTTTCGTTGGTCCCCCTTACCTCATCCTTTGTTGTCCTGCTGCAACATATAGGAACCTGGTTTTCTTTTGATGATGTTTTGCCTGTTATGTCTTCTATATAAAGCATGAAATGGTATCATCTGTTGTTTAAAGTTTAATTCTGTTTGCTTTAATTTCCAGCTTCTGCTCTTCGTGGGCTGCCACAAGTACGCTGTGAATCCACAAATTCAGAGACAAGGCGTAAGCTTCCCTTTTAAGATAATTATCTATAAATATGAATTTGACTACAGGGTGCAAATTTAAATTCTATCGTGTCTCTGGTGGGAATTAAACTCTAGATCCTAGTGCTGAAAAGCAGCAGTTCTAAGCTTGCTTTTTATTTAAAATATTTAAAGACAAAATTATCTTTATAATATAATTATTTAAATGAATAACCACTTTTTTTAAATACATACTAGGATTACCCTCCTGGTAATGTAACATGTATCCAAACCAGCCTTTCTCAACATTTTTACATGGGGGAACTTAATGACATAACTTTAAGATGTTCAGAGAACCCCTTCTATAACTATTATATCCACAGCTCACTGTACATTAGTGTGGTGGTCAGTGGGATAAATATATTGCTGGCCTGTGGGAAGAATGTCATACTTACAGCCAAAAAGATCACTGGTGTCTATTAAACTGACCTGACTGAAATTGCCCACTGATCAAGGCTCCCCTAACAACCTCTCGGGAAACCCTAGCTGACAAACACAGATCTAAAGAACATGTAATCTATTATTGCTCACAGTCCTTACAATTGGCAGCTGCAATAGTTTTATTATTTTTTTTTCCCATAATCTACTGAAGGTGACAGTAACAATCTTTATGTCCAAGGGAAACAAATAACTGTATCTATAAAGGAGTTGTATGTTTACATTAGAACTACAGAGCACCCTCCTTCCCATAACATAGGTGATATTGGCTGGTGATTGGTTACTTGGGTACTGAACGTTAAATTGCTGGGAGAAGTCAAATGTGTCGTCTTGTGCTTCAGGGAGGCTGGGAAGTGCAGGTTGGGGAAAATACAAGCAGTGACTACCATTCAACAAACCTGGTATTTTGTCGGTCTACTAGGGTACTAAGAGTCATTTACAGGGAGCATAGCCTACCTGGTCTTTACCATAGTTCATCCAGGCATTGCTGTAGTTTAGCAGTTCAACTGTGAACATCTTAGAACCTTTGACAAATACCATTACTGTCTTTGTTACCATTTGGGTGCTTTTTCCAGGGCCCTGGTTGACATGTCAGACAGACAGGGAGTGGGTCCCCTTTTTTAAATATTTGTTGGCTGTCAAACAAAAAAAAAGCGGAAGTGAATCTCACAATGGTACATAATGAGTAAAAAGAAAAACAATTAAAAAACTTATAATTTTATTCCTTTTTCTGTCTCCATGAGGGCATTGTCTGCGTACTTCACTTATTTGTTGTCAGACAGAACAGAAAGGGAGGAGACAAAATTTTAAACTTGACCAAGTTTCACTCTCCCTCCTGCCATCCAAACAAAAAAAAAAAATCTGCATGAAGTTGGGTTTTCTCAAAATAAATGTACACCTTTGCCATTGTTTACTTTTGGCCCTAATGATGTCCATTCTTTTTTTAGCAACCGTCCGGCCTTTCAATAAAGTGTTACAGAATCAGCTGTCTGCATTTGGAGAATATGTGGCTGAAATTCTGCCAAAGTATGTTCAGCAAGTGCAGGTTAGTCGGCGTGATATATGTGTTTATTTACAGCACATTTACATCCTAATTTTGTGGCATCAAAACAGACTGTTGATTTCGACTTGGGCAAATATTCCTTTTCACCTCGGTGCAGGGGATGGATTCACTGCCATCAATGTATATATTCACAAAGTCAAATAAGTGATGAAATCATTTCTGTAACCTAATCTCTGTACTGGATTGTTTTCCATGGTGGTGAGATGTCAAAGTGATGTCTCACACAGACATGAAATTATCATGTTCTACGAAAGACCTTCCCAAGGAAGCCTGCAGACGTGCAGCTTTCTCTTTGAAGTAGCTTGTGGGAATTTAAACAATATTACTGTGTGTTCAGATCTAGAACAGAAAACCCAGTGCAGTGTTCTCCCTAGCCCTTTTTTGTAGCTGGGTGCACCACCCGGCACTTTTCAGTAACCCCTGGCTGTTTTTTGGTGGTTACTGAAAAGTTCTATCACAATACAGGGGCTGCCACCCAGCTTAAAAAATTGCTGGGGAGAATACTGGAGTGCCATGGTAGTTAACAGCCCTGGCTTGTGTCCTTCAGAATCCTTTCTTCAGATGTCAAGATTGAAACTGTTTTCTTTGGGTTAGTTTGTTCTTCCTGTGTAATTGTAGCTTTACACAAACATTTAATGTGGTATATGTTTGTGTGTGGTTATGTGATGGTAGCAGGAGAGAGATGGACTTTGAAGGACCAAAGTGTCAATGTGCCTAACAAAATTAATGCTTGTTGTTTAAGCCAGTTTCCAAACAATTCTTTTATTTTTGTGTTTTCGGTAAAGACAGGAAACATTACAATTGTTGTTCTAATGCTATGCTATGTTTGGGGGATTTGTTCACCCTTCTAGTTCTTGTAACAAGAAAATAATCAACAGGGAGATGGCATTATAACAACAATTTTGAGTAGCAGAGTGACGAGATAAACCTCTGTCAGGCTATTATTGTGGTGTACGTTCCCACTGAATGTAGGTATTAAACAGAACAGGAAGTATGGAGATAATTTCTTATTGGGGGGTCACATATAGCAATCAGAGGTCCTGACTAAAAGTTTATCCAAAGTTAGAGGGCTGTCAAAGTTGGCTTTAATGTTTCTGTTGCAGAAGAAACATGTTGTACCTTGCTGGCTTATCACTTGATCACGCTCCACTAGTGACTAGTGCAACGATCAACACTTTTGAATGCACCGTGTATTATTTTACTACCTATAACATTAACATCAGGAAATTTGCTTTATATGTGTACAAATGGAACAAACTACTGCCATAATCATTGTGTAACCAATCATTGGAATTGTTTCCTAGGTGACTTGCTATGGAGAATTGGAAATCATGATCCATCCTGATGGGATTATACCAGTCCTAACATTTCTTCATGACCACACTAATGCTCAGTTTACAAACTTGACTGATTTGACTGCTGTGGATGTCCCGTCAAGAGAAAACCGCTTTGAAGTAAGTCCAGACCGGAAACCTTGCCATTACTTGCCATTGTTCAATATGAGCAAATCTTTGGGCAAGCCTCACCAGTGTTCTTCCCAGCCTCTTTAGCCTCCTGGGCGGTTCATTTATGTCTGGATTCATATTTCGAATTTTTTTTTTTGGCTACTCTGAGTATGGCTCGAGGTTACCGCTTTCAGCAGGTTTTTTTTAGCCCGAGCCACACTCTGGGTTACTGCTCGGGAGGTTTAGCCAAGTTCACCACCCAGCACTTCTTTTAGTATCCACACAGCTGTAGGAATTTGGGTCACAATAGAGGGGCCACCACTCAACTATAGCTTCTTCCCACATAATTCTGGGGAGAACACTACACACTTTCTGCAGTGGTTGGTTTAAAATGTTTTTTCTTCATTCATTCATTTCCAGATTGTGTACAACCTGCTTTCATTACGCTTTAACTCCAGGATCCGTGTTAAGACTTACACAGATGAACTTACTCCTGTGGAGTCCATTGTGTCTGTACACAAAGCTGCTAACTGGTATGAGAGAGAGGTAAGCATTCACTTGGCATTGCCTCTAGTTGAGATGTATGTATTCTTTCCAGTGCAATCACATATAATAAAAAGTGAGTAAATCTACTATCAATATGTTGCCTTTAGCAACACATCCTCTTCTGTTTTCCCATCTACATCATTAGCATTGAGGCTTAATTACATTTTTGTTTTCACATGTAGTGCAAAATAGTAACACGTTCATTGAATCATCCCCTCACTTGTGATGTCCTTCCCTGCAAGGATAAAAAAATAGTTCAATTTCCAAATGCTGTCACTTTGCCTTTACTCTCATTTTATGCTTGAAGTCCTCTTCCCCCCAATGTGTCAGGGAACGGAGAACATATAGCGGAACAGCACTGTCATATGATCAAATGAGTGACATCAATGCTCTGATCCATCAGCTCACTTCTAGTCAAAAGCACAGTCATGTGACCAAAAGAGGTGACATTACTGCTTCCCCAGCATCTGACACTGGATAGAGGAGAAAGCTTTGGGGTGCGGCATGTGTTGGTGTGTCCAGTGGGCCTTTTTCAGAGACAGTATTACTTTGCATAATGTTAAAATATATGTATATATATATTTTACTATCTGATAATTATGTTTGAAGTAGAACTGGTGTGCTCTGGGCTGCAGGCCCATCCATAAAAAATCCTGACATCATCTTATATCAGGCATGGGCAAACTACGAACCAATAAGGTTGTTTCTTCGGCCCTTTGGGTGGTCTGCGTCTCTGGGCGGTGCCACCCTGAACAGGGTCAAGAGAGGGACCCTGCTGGGGGGCGCAGAACACTTCCCCGTTTGTATCCCGGCTTGTAAAGGTCGGTGGGCTGTGTCACTGCACACAACCCGCCCACTCTCCCGTCACAGGCTCAGATCTGCAATGGGAGAGTGGGCGGGGTTATGCCATCACGACGTCACATTCAGTGGCGTCATGATGCTATAACCCCGCCCACTCTCCCATCGGCCCGGCCCCTCTGTCAAATTTTATATCAGATTGTGGCCCCTGACTAAAAAAGTTTCCCCACCCCTGTCTTTTACCCACTCCATGTATGAGGGTAGAGTATTGGTGGCCTTATGATGAATATCACATCTGTCCATTTTTGCACTAGGGGTATTTCCTTTTTATTATAAGTTGTAACTAATCTTACCAGCACAACATTTCATTGTAGGTTTGGGACATGTATGGTGTGTTTTTTGCCAATCATCCAGATCTGAGAAGAATCCTCACCGATTACGGCTTTGAAGGTCATCCTTTCAGGAAAGATTTCCCTCTCTCTGGATATGTAGAGGTATGTTACTTTTAAGGGAAACTATTCTACAAATACATTTTAATGTTAAAAAGCTTAAAGTATACTTAAAGCCACAGTTTTCAGGTCAAGTACATAAAACTGACTCTTGAGCTTGCTTGTTGGTGACCAAAGCTATCAAGCACACTATAAAGAGTCTCTGGAGCTGGACTGTACAGTGTTCTCCCCAGAATTTGTATGAGGGTTGTCATAAAATGGGCAAAGCAGCCCTTGCCAAATTTTGTTGTTGCCTCTGTAATCCTGTCAGCTTTCTATCCATCCCCCCCAATCCCCCCCCCCCCACACGCCGCCTCCCTTTTGTATGTCCCATTTTTCTATCGTTTTTTTATTTATACTCCAACCAAATGGTACAGAAAAGTGCTGGGTAGTGTGCCCAGCTTCAAGAGGCTAGGGAGAACACAGCTATACCTCTAGGCAAATCTTTTGTTATTGTAATATAAAGTAGAAAATGATGAGAGGTCCGCTTGTACAGGAAGTATTGAGGTTTGTATATAGCTTTAACTCACTGTAATAATTGACAGGAACATTGAGTTTTAAAATTTGATTTTCACTCCTTGTTTTTTAACCCTCCCCCCCCAAAAAAAAACGTGCTTAGGTAAATGTTTTTTCCTTTTGACATGTGTTCTTTAAAATATCCCATGCATGTTAATGTTTGCATCTTGAAAACGGCGTTATGCAATATCATTTATCCTCTTCCCAGGTCCGTTATGACGATGAGGTGAAACGTGTAGTAGCAGAGCCAGTGCAGCTAGCACAGGAATTCCGGAAGTTTGATCTAAGTAGCCCCTGGGAAGCCTTTCCAGCCCACCGGGAGGCACAAGAAGCTCCAAAGCTGGAGGCTGGAGATGAGAAGGGAGAAACAAAGTAAAGGTGGCAAACACCTTGGAAGATTATATTGTGCTTCGTATGTACATAAAATAAACCTAATTATTAAATGATTTCTTGTACGAGAAAATGTCACATTAGTTTATGAGAAGACATCAAGGCTCTAATTAAGAAAGTGCCAGGTATGACAGCTGCAGAGAGTACCTCGAACAGACCTGTATGTAGGGTTCAATGTTAGAGTTATCAGTGATAGAGCTACAATTCGGGGCACATCTGAGATGATAAAAACAGAAAAAAAAGATATGGGATATTGTAGTTTTTAGTACAAGGAAGCATTGCTAATATATTGCAAAAAATACATTTTTCTTTGACTTTCAATAGAATGCAAATTTTGTACAAAACTAATGATATAAATTGTAGATGGAAATTATTGTCCGAGTCTCATTCAAATGCCTTAAATTTTTTGGAATATAACTTTTTCATGAACTGTGTCCATTTCTTCAGGACAAGTTATATTTCAGCTTGTTTGGATATCTTTCATGTGAACTACCTGTAAAAGCAAATCGTATGTTTGAGTGGGACTTTAATGTACTACTACAATTTTTATTAATTAGATGTGTTCAGAATTATGCATTTATTGAATTTTAATAATATGCAATGTGCTGAAAACTAAGAAAAAAACACTGATCACGTATAATTCTTGGGGGGTCCATTTATAAGGCAGTGAATCTGACATTCATTGAAACATTTTCTGGTAGAGAATCAGTTACAGCCATTGAAACAGATGGACATGGAAAAATCTCTACCAGGGAATATTAAATTCACTGCTTTATAAAAAGACCCGTTAGTGTTAATTATACCGATTAATTCCTAAAACAGCAATATCAGTGCTGTTACTAGAGCAGACTCCAGAAACTGCTTCTGTTTGAACATATACCTTAATGGCTTCAAACAGGATAAATCAGTGGTGCCCAACCTTTTTTTCATCTGAGGGCCACTGTTGACATTGGGATAAAACTCACGGGCCACAATGCAAACATTAAAGATGCATGTTTAACACTCAAATAGAATAAACTAGAATAATTCATTTAAAATAAATTAAATTGAAGTGTGTCTAGTTATCGTAACGTATATGCACCAAATAAAAGAGATGACAAATGAAGAATTTTTGCACTCGCCATTTGATGCTCATTTTATTAACAGCTCCATCCCCCACAAGACAACGAGCAGAGAGGGAATGAGGAGAGGGCTCGATCTGACAGCCCTGCAAGCCGGATATAGCCTGTGAGCTGTAGGGTCGGCACTCTTAGGATAAATGCCTTTGCAAATCCATATATCATAAAAGTAGCACATTTCTGTTGTGCTACAAAAACACCGTTTAGATAGCAAAGCTATGGGGAAGGGACACAGCAGAGCAGGCCCAACTCAGTGACCCATCTTTAATACCAGAAATTCATGAGGCAGGTGTTGCAAAGTGAAGGTGTTGCTAAATTGAATCACAGATTTGAAAGAAATATGTAAAATAAAAAAATACACTTTCGATGTGGTTAGAAAATTTTTGTTTGGCCAGGATTTCAGCTTTAAATCCAATCCTAGTTATTTGTGCAGAAGGTAAGGGAAAATCTTCCTAAAGGGGTCATAGGCAAAAATATCAACCTGACAGAAATGTATTTTGCACCACCATATTCAATGAGAATTCCAAGTACAGCATCTGGTTGCGGCATCTTCTTAAACTTTGCTGGAAGTGGGCCATACCTGCAGATCAGGGGATTGTTGCTTCTTATGAAACATCTATATAGCGATTTGTTGCTAGTGTCAGGACCACAAAGGGACTTTCTCCAGTTTCCCATGAAATCTCTCCCCATCAATTGCCTTTAGCAATTCTACAGAGGCAAGCGGATGGATCATCCACGTGAGTCTTTCGTCTGCAATATGTAGCTGGAAGTCTGTTGCAATCTTTTTTCAGAGACCTTTATCACGTTAAACATTGGATCTTTTCAGTAAAAGAATACTACAATATGACCTTCAACGCTACTACATCTCACACATTTTATGTAGTTAGCAGCCCCAATTGCTTAAAGTGGAGCTTCAAACTTTGTAGGCAAGTACACCACTGGCATGAGCAATCAGGATGCTTTGAGATTCTGAAAATGAAATAAGCCAGTGAGATGTCTGGCCAGCAAGGGAGCTATGTAAAGTCCCACTTTGTTTTCATTTGTATTTAATGTTGCTATTTACTATTTATTTCCTTTTGAACCTGACCTTTCTAACATGTACCAGTATCTGTATATAAATCATTTATATTTCCAAAACCTTAGGCTTAGTCTACGCGGACGTTTTCCTCAACGTTTAACCTGAGGCTTTTAAAGCCCATGTTTGAAATCCCCATGCATTCCAATGGGCTAATCTACACCGGGACGTTTCCTTGAGGCACGTCTTTGAGCTTCATCTTAAACGTTGCTTGCAACGTTTAAAAAATTAAACCGCTGGGTTAAAGCTGGAAAACGCAGGTAATTGCTTCCATTGACTTCAATGGGATGTTTTCCTGCATTAAAAAATGCAGGAAACTGCAAAAAAGGTGAAAAAACGCAACAGACGTTTTCCAGCATTTTAAAGTCAAGCTTTAAAACGTTAATAGAAGTGCCTAAAAACGCAATAGGAACAATTACATGTGTTTTTAAAAACGTCCATGTAGACCCAGCCTTACCCAGAAACCAATGACATGCTGCAACCAAATTTAGGGAGATCCCTTAATGATTCAAGACAAAGTGACTGGTCTTTTTTAAAATTCACCCCCTGACCTACTTGTGTTCACCTTTAAGTCACCTCTCTGCTCCTTCTAGCACTGCTCCCACAAAAAAACTCTGTTTTTTTGGGTATGGAGAAATACATGACTCCTCTCTTGATGCAACCCTGGAGACTAGGCTAGACTTGTAGATTGTCACATGATGAGGGCTGTAACATTATTGTGTAAACTCCAAAGCTGTGTATTTTGCAGCCACTACAAAGGAGGAAAGAGCAGTAGGGGAGTATGGTAAGGTTGAGTATAACATGATTGGGGGTTGCAAAGAAAAACCCTGTAGCTTTGTTCAGAATAGGCAAGGTAACAGGATATTCGAAAGCTCAACTTTCCATTACAGATCTGATTTTCCTTTGTTGCCACAAACTCAGAATCAAAGAATGCATATCCTCCAGCCTGTATTTGGACAGTGAGAAGAAAAGCAGCAGTCAGGTGATGGGCTAATCTCTGTCTGCTCTTTCCTCATTTCAGCATGTCCCATGATTGACTCCCTGTGCTGCTTCTCCATCTCTTAGAGTGAGCATTACATGGGGGATTGCAAGAGGGTGATACTTTGTCAAATAAAAGTACTTATGCTGCTTGCATCTAAAAAATACGTTAAGTAAGTACTAATACATGCAAATCTGCATTAATAAATATTGTGTATGTATGTGTGTGTGTGTGTATGTGTATATATATATATATATATATATATATACACACACACACACACACACATATAAGGGCTGTTTGACAAGTAATGAGCCTCAACCATAAAAACAAAAGCTAGGAACCATATTTTCTATACATTTTCAATATAATACCCATGTAGCAGAGTGCATCTTTCAGATCTTTCTTTTAAGGCTTTTCTAACCTTTTTATAGAACTTAACATATTGGCCCTCAAGGAAGTCCTCAACAGCTTTGATGATATCATCATCAGAGTCAAATTTCCTTTTTAGGTATTTCTTTAAAAATTCAAATAGATAATAGTCCGATGGGGCCATATCTGACGAATAAGGTGGGTGTTGTGACTTGCAGCTGACTTGTGTGCTGGCGCATTGTCCTGATGTCCTGATTCTGTTTTTTAAAAAATATATAATAGTTATACTGATATTTCATCCAAGGCTTTATATTTTATGTATATATATATATATATATATAGATATATATATATAGATATATATATATAGATATATATGGTGTTATATATATAAACTATTCCTGATGTTCAGTTTTGGAGGATCACAGCTGGCTGCAACTTGAAATTGTGCAGTAATTATACATTCATTTTAACAAAACCGCTGTTTCTCCTTAAGAACTTGACGTGATCCACATGCAATATATAAAAATAAAGAAATAAAGCTTGAGCTGTATAATTAAGTAGTTCTGACAAACCTCATTATCTCAGCACCTGCAGAAACTGATGTAAATTGGTGGCACTGACATGTGCTATTTGCTACACTGTCCTATGATTTTTGCTAATCGGTGATGTGAATGTTCATTAGCAGTTTTAATTAACTGCTTGAGTCAGAAATAACTTCCCCAGAGGACAAGGACTAAATGAAATCACTCTTATTTGCATAAACATACGCTGGTAATGATCTAAAAGCAACAAACACACATATGGTAATAGAAAACAATTTTAATCTGTTCTGTTGTCTTTGCTGCTTTGCAATGTATCTTACACCCTTCTGTCATTTTACAATACATTCCAATGACCAGTGCCCTGTTTTTTTATACAATCAGGATAAATTATGAAAGATTAAGGGGATTTTCTCCCCCCCATTCATGCAGGTAGTGACAAAATACACACTTTTTAACATGCTCACTGACATACAGAAGGTGAGTGCAATTCTACATCTGAACATATACAGGCAAGTGTAACAATATGGATTACATGGGCCTAGGGCTGCAAATGCTATAAAAAAAGAATTATTTTTGTGTAATCCTCATTGTGATAATACTGAATAGTGAGGGAACATGTATTGAAAGTTTTAAATAGGTCTCTACACATAATGAGTAGGAACTAGTGGAAGGTGGATTTCGTGCATATGTCTCTGTTTTTTGATAAGACAATTCATCACTTAAAAAACTGGCCAAATATGCTTCAAAAAATGCTAACCCATCACCTTGATCCTATTTGGCTATCAAAGCTGTTCAGCCAGGGTAATGTAACATCCATGGGTTCCGGAAGAGATTTTCATGGGTTTCTTGAGTTGTGCTAGAATGATCTCCTACATGACAGCATCTGCATAAATCCTCCATCAATGGGCCTGATTTATTAAAGCTTTCCAAGGCTAGTGAGGATACACTTTTATCAGTGAAGCTGAGTGATCCAGCAAACCTGGAATGGATTTGAATAAATCAGTTCCAATGCTACCTGGCAGAGCCAGTGGCATACAACAAATTTCCACCAATGTAAGGGAGCCCCTTTTGCTAACAAACTATTGCAAGGAAGCTTTTTCCTTACTATTCACCAAAGTAAGCCGCCCTACTACACTGACCACAGCCTCCTCCGGAAGCAGACCTAGGGAAGTGCAAAGTGTGCCACTGCACAAGGGCCCTGGACCCTTCTTTGCAGAGTCCCCATCTCAGCAGCCCTGTCACTGATTTAGGGAGGGCCCCAAGTCAGTTCTGTAAAAGGGCCCACTGTTGACTATGTCTGCTACTGGTCTTCTCTTGCCACCATTGTAAAGAGGTTGTTTTCTCTTCATTACATTCTATTCATTCATTTATTTAATACATGTAAAGGGGTATCTTCTCTCATCACAAATGTTAGACGGAGCCTCTCTACTTTCCCCACTAGTATATTGGAGGACATTCTCTCCTCATCACCAATCTAAGGAGCCATTCCCCTCTTATCACCAATGCAAAGTGTTTTTTATTCCTCTCACCACCAATGTAAGGGTAGTGCTGTTCTCTACACGCACTACTGGGGACTCTTTTCCATTGACTACCAAAGTATTGGGGCATTTTTTAGTGACCACCTATGTAATGGTGGGTAGGGAACATTTTTCACTGTCCATGATTCTTTCATTTTTCACTTTTAGTTTAATCTAATTTTTATTAGTTGATGTTTTTCTTATATGAAGCAGTGGGGTAATAAAACAAATAATCCCTTCTGGGTGTCAAATATACCACCAACTTGAGATTTATTCGTATATCATCAGCTTACTTGCCTTTACCTATAAATGTAATTTACTTTAGGCAGGATTCCTTGTCACCTCTAATTCATTTCAACAGCCCTATCTTAGTAAAATGATTGAACAAGGCTTTCTTAGACTGGTATTAGTCTATTATGGGTCTGCTTCAATGGCTCTTGGTCTTGAGTTGATCATCATTTTGAGACTCTTGAGATAATTCAGAATTAATTGACAGGTACACTTGACCTTCAATAGACATTTTCATGAATGCATCTAATTTGCTCCAAGCACAAATTGCATTCCCATAGACTTTTATGGCAACAGAAAAAAATATTAGATGTGTGCCAAACCTGCCGACACAAACCCAAATATTACTGAAAAGAGAGATACTAAGTGCCACCAGCAGAAGCTAAGATCTGAGCTACCCCACATAATGAAATAATCTAGGATATTTGCCTTATTTTGCTAATACAGAAAATTGTTGGGCGATTGTTAGATTATTCCCACAAGATAGTTTGTGGTATGTATCTGAATTGCAGCAATGGGATCTTGGAATACTACCCATGCTATTGAAAATGTGTTTTAAGCATTGACTGGGCTATTACCCATAAAGCCTTAGCCTACCACTAAACTGTTTTTTAAAGAAAACCCCTGATATACAGTATTTATAATGATCAGCCAAAACCCCTCTCCTAATACTGTGTAGGTCCTCCTTGTGCCTTTAAGACAAGGACTCCACAAGATCACTAAAGGTTTCCTTTGGGGCCATGCACCAAGACGTTAGCAGCAGATCCTTCAAGCTACACTGTGACTGAGTACCCTGACAATACATTAAAAGTTGTGATGTATCATGTGTTCTGTCACCTTCCTTTAATGGGCAGCAGTATAGCATATTGTGCAATAATACATTTTCTGTGCAACCAGACAGTCTTTCAGCCATTCCCCACAATCCAAAAACATCAATACATTTTGTGTGCCCATGACCCTATCGTGCTTTACCAGTTGTCCTTTCTTGGACCACTTTTGTGGTACTAACCTCTGAACACCCCTAAGACCCACCAATTTGGATATGCTCTGACCCAATCATCCAGCCATCACAATTTGGCCCTTTAAAAGCAAGCAGATCCTTAGAATTGTCAATTTTACCTCCTTCCAAAACATCTTCAAGAATTAACTGTTCACTGCCTTACATTTTCTTACATATTCACATTCTCAGATATGGCTGTGAACTTTTTCTGTTAGTGGCCCAGAAAATGTATGAAGCCAAGCAAATCAGAAGCACTGATTTTTTAGCAACTCAGAATGTGGACCCAGAGGATTTGCATGGCAGATAGGCAACTAATATCTCCAGAAGATCAGAAATGGTAATATTGACCTATGTCCAAGGCCAACTTCCTAAGGGAAAGGGTGGCTTCTCTGATAAAAGCCATTGATGATAGTAGCACACTAAAGCATATACTGGCAGAGGGTACAATGAACACAAAGGAGCATCAGACATATTGATTATCCTGGGATCAATTTGCCTATCTGGCAGAAATACTTGTCTTCAATTCTAAGCTAATAGCTATATTTATGCTCAAAAGAAACCCTTGCCATAAAAATCATTAAGTATCAGTTATACTGTTGACATATCAATCTGAGCTACACTGGCATTTTTTAGTAACCCAATCACGCTCCTAAAATGCCAACATTCAATTGCTGAACAGATGGAAGCAATACCCCATGGTATAAGCTAATCAAACAGCATGAAGTAATATGGCTGCACTATTGGCAGGCATTTTGCTGTTTAGTGCTCAGTCTTACGCTTAAGTCTTGCTAAGAAAAATACAGAATCTAATTGGCAGCTCTATTTCCCAAACCTTCATTTTCTTTTAGAACCTCTGAGAGTTGTAATTGTAAGTTTAAGAACAATTGTTCTTGTTGTCATAGCAGCAGGTGAAATTCTCCCTTTCAAGGAAAATGGGACTTAAAAAAATCTGCTGGCTGCTGTTGCTGGCTTCTTCTTTGCCTGTGCCTGTCTGGCTCTGGCTTCAGTCCCTGAATTCACTGGATTGAAGCTAGCATGTAGCCAATGAAGTCAGATCTCCTGATTCATACAATGACCCAAGTCTGTAACTATGAGGTTCTTGATCAGGATGTAAAGTGTTTTTTACTTACCTGTACATTGTATAGTAAATTGATTTGGAGTTTGTTCAGACTGCCATACTGGAGCTACTAGTTCAGTGTTTATAGACGTTTTTAACATGAGGGAGTGCCTTAAAATAATTTAGTTCTTCAGGGAACCCTTCTATAATTACTTAATCCACAGCTCACAGTACGTTGGCCTAATATTCATTGGGAACAATGCCTCCCACATTGCTTGCCAGTGGAAAGGCTGCCAACCTTACAGCCTTTGGCCAAAAAGACCATTGATGTCAGTGGTAACTGGCCTGAGAGTCACAAGCTGTTCATTGCTCAAGGAACCCCTTGCAACCTCTGGAAGAACCCTTGGGTTTCATGAAATCATGTTTGAGAAACACTGATCTAATTGTACTTAACTTTTGGTTAGTAGATACTCCTAGAACACCTGGTCACCTACTGTATTTGCACAACTTATCTATTTCCATCACATGTTATTAAAGTAACCTTTAACAATTAAGTATCAGAAGTTTCTTTCTTCAAATCGAGGGAGTAAAATGCCCATGAATCACCCCCTTAGGGGCATGTGGCACATGGAATCTTCACACTGGTGATTTTTTCACAAAGAGACTTCCTGCTAGTCAATATAAAATTGCTTCCTCACTAATGTGGCCGGTGTCATTACTGCCCTATTGCTAGTAATTGTGATTCAGCAATATTTGGGGCCAGCAAGGAAGCTTTAGTGGACCCTGCAGCTGGCAATATATTACTTGTGGCATGGTCACCCATGTGGCATAGTCATCCATTTGACATGACCCTTCCACTGCTCATTAAGGAGAGAAATTATACTGTGTGATGGTGTCTGTGACTAAATGGATTGTGCTACTCTAAATGGGGTTTGTAACAAAATGTGTAGTGTAATAAGCACAAAGTTGTATCACAAGAAAAAGTGGATGAATTTAGTCTTAGTTAAAAATTTTTTATGGCATCTCTAAGCATGTGCCTAGTTCCTCTACTGTCAAGTCCAGGTTAGTTACTGTGGCAGTATCCATTAAATTTCAGTAATAACAATTTCTGATTTGTGCCTTGTTTCAGATGTTGGCAGCTTGGGAGGTAATTCTGGATAAACCAGGAAACCAGTGAATGTAATATACTTCCCATGGTTGCTGTAGGCTCCATACCCTTCATGCCTGTGACTGTAGAGCCACACTGTGTCTCCAAGCTGTAGAGACAACATGACACTTTGGCTCTGCATTTCTCGTTTTTTTGAGTGACTGTCATCATAAATCATTGCCTGGACCTCATTCTGGTTCTTCATCAGTTTGACGGACATGGTTTTGTAGGGCATTTTACCTATGGTGAAAGAGAAATAATAGGCCCCTGCTAAACGGCATTGAAATTCCCCAGAAGACAAATTAAAATCACTTCCGATATTAACAAACTCTGTGTCGAAAGTAATTGCCAAATGTTGTGTTTTTCCATCATCTGATCCAATGAGACTTTTGGTTCTGGCAACCGAAAAAGCTGACCGAGGATCTGTGCTTAATGTAGATTGGTCAGCTGCCATAACGTTCTTTATTTCATTGTGCTCTGAGGAACTCTCCCGAGATGCCACCATGTTTAATGAGTCTTGCACCCTGTAGTTGTCACTGCCACCCTGGAAATAATAGGATGCATCTGGGTAGATTAAGTAGCCGTTAAAAGTTGTGTAAGGTCCAATATTGCTGTACAGAGCATATTTTGGATCTCCGTGTAGCCGAAGCCAAACCGTGTCTCCATAATCCAACTGCAACATTGCACTCTGACTGGCCACCTTACGCTCTTTGTGGTGATGTTCATCATAAGCAATCACCTGGACCTCATTCTTGTTCTTCATTAACATGACTGAGAGGTTCTTCTTGGGGAACTTTCCGACAGTGAAGGAGAAGTAGTAAGCCCCAGGAATACGACATCGGAAAATGCCACCCTTTGGATCAAAATCTCCCCCGATGTTTACATAAACCTTGTCGAAAGTGATGACCATCTCAGGGCCTCCTTCCATGCTGCTTGTACGGGCAACAGAGAAAGCAGAGCGGAAATCTGTGCCAAGGGCCAAAGAGGAGAGAAATAGCTGAGCCACAAGTCCCAATAGGGAATGAGCACCAAGCGAAAACATATTGCCTAAGGAAAGAAAAAAAATTCAAAGTCAAATTTAAAGCGTACACATATGAATAGACTACACCTCTGTTTAACTTGTCAGCAAAGCTATAATTTCCTATATGCAACCTGAATATTCAAGTTTTATTAGTGATTTTTCTTGTAGTACTTTTTCCACTGCTAGATGTCTTCAGTCTGATAGCCAGCATCCTTCAACCTACCTCCTCTGAGCCCAGTGACTAGTCAGGTGAAGCAACACAGTGAAGAATATATCTCGCAGATGATTTTCCCAAGTTATATTGACAAGAAGCATTCGTGAAAAAGCTTTTACAAGCAAATAGATATAAAAAAGAGCACCAAACCACTTAGTGAAAAAATCCTCATTTTATTATCCTACAGCAACAAACACAGCCAATGCGTTTCATGGGCCAAAAAATGTCCTTTTCCTAAGGGCTACATAGAAGGATGTAATTGTAAACATATCAATATTTTTTACCGTTTCCTATGAACATGAGAATACAAAATATTAGATATAATTTACATTTATTATGTATGGACATATGTACAGTATGTGTGTATTTCTATGTATGTACACTTATATAAAACAGATATGTTTCAGTTCCTTTACAAATAGACGTTCTTGTGCAAACAGGTATGTACATTACATACCTGACCTGTATACTTTGTACACTGGGCTCTATGTTACATACTGTTGCTCTCTGCACCCTGGGAGTTACATTATTATTATTGCTAACTAGTATTTATATAGCGTGTCTATATATTTATAGACACAGTCTAAGGTCAACTTTTTTTTCTGGGTTTAGGGGCAGCCAAATAATCTAACTGAAAGTTTTTAGAATGTGGGAGGAAACCCATGCAAAAAGAGGGACAACATACAAACTCCATGCTGATAGTGCCCTGTCGAGATTTAAAACTGGGACCTAGTGCTGCAAAGGCCAGAGTGCTAAAAACTAAGCCAGGTACATTCCATACTCTTAACCTTTGCACGCTATGTACAATATATTTACATTATTTTACCCTTGGCCAATGAGTACTGAGCTGTGTATTGTATTCCTAAAACCAAATGTTCATTGCTTCAACAGTTGCTGGTTCCCAACTATTTGAATGTTCTTCCTAAAGAAATTTTCAGAAATAGTTTTAGCTGTCTGCTATCTACATTATGTTAAAAAAAGAAAATATCCTATTTAAAAATAAAAGATGCTTTGAAATAAGAGGTTTAGGAGTGAGACCATTGTGGCACAGTAATTACAGATCACTAGAAAAAAAGATGAATTTTTTAAGTAGGAACAACATTAAACAAAGGGACACCACTATGTTAAAAATAATAATAATAATAAAAAAAATTATATATATATATAAATATATATATATAATTAGCACTCTGGCCTTTGTAGCACTAGGTCCCAGGTTCGAATGTGGGCCAAAACACTATCTGCATGGAGTTTGCAGGTTCTCCCTGTGTTTACGTGGGTTTCTTCCAGGTGCTCCGGTTTTCTTCCACATTCTAAAAACATGCAGTTAGGTTAATTGGCTTCCCCCCAAAACTGACCTTAGACTGTATTGGGGAGTAACATTTATAAAGACATAAACATATGACTATGGTAAGGACATTAGATTGTGAGCCCTTTTGAGGGACAGCTAGTGACATGAGTATGTACAGCACTGTGTGATATGTCGGCGCTATATAAATACTGTGTAATAATAATAATTATAATAATAATAAAAAATATAAATATATATATATATTTATATTATAAATTATATATTATATAATTTATATTATATATATTATATATTATTATATATATATAATAAATATATTTATTTACACACTGTCTGGTTGGGGCTGGTTCAGTTTACCACTTAAATATTCTGAATAACAAGGTTTTTCCAATTAATGGATTTTTTCTTCCCTGATATCACAAGCATATTCCAAGATGTCAGTGCCAGGACTCATCAAGCTCAAATTGTAAAACAGACATAATTTTCACCCATGTCCACATCTGAACTCCATGGGGTTGCAGGGGAAGATAATATGCAGCAGTCCGACTCTCCTACCGGTATCATCAATACTAGTTCTTGGAGAAAAATAATGCAACTCTGGATGGAAATAAATGTTGTGACATCGCAATAGCCTAATAAAATGATACCATAGCGAATGCGTGCTGTAATCAAAGCTAAAAGTGGTCCAACAAAATATTAGTTGGATGACATTTTATTTTGTCCGGAAAAAAAAAAAAAAATATATATATATATATATATATATACATACAGTATGTATGTATATACAGTATATGTTTGTATACAGTATATATACTATATATATATATTATATTATTACTAGTATTATGGCACATTTGCACTGTATATATATATGCAAATAGCCCACTTTTAGGATTTCTTTTAGCATTTCTGTATTCAACAATACTTTGCATTGCTGAATCTCTCCCCTGAGGCATTCGCTGCCTAATCACATTAATTTGTATTGTAATTATGAGAGTGCTTAGCTCCATGAATTGAAGATCTGTGATCAAAGACATCACATCCCCATGAATGTCAGTCATCACAGACTTTGGAATGGACCCAAGAGGGGTGCAGCGTGTCTCCAAGGCAACTGCAGAACGGATGGGGTGTCTTATTTTGCAGGAAAAATAGAAGTGCCAGGAAAATATGTTCAGGATCTCACAGAGAACAACCTTGCCAGTCTTTACAAAGCCTGGATAGTCTTACATATCCAGCCATGAGGATTCTTGACATTCACAAGAGAATATTCTTTCTGTCCCCGACTCATTCAGGGATTAGATCACACATCTCAATGGCTTCTTCATCCTACCATTTGGCAGATCATCTTTATTTATAGACAGTGAATGTTCTCATTCATTAAACGAGAATAAGATAGGAAATTGTTATACTTGGGGATTCTCGAAAGCCAATCTGACTTGCGTTGAAAGCCATATTGAAGTACTGTCAGCAATTTCAGTAGCATTTTTTATGGAAAGAAATACAACCTATCCTATCTGTTCAATGCTCATTTACTATACAAGAAGTGATAGCATTTACAAACACAATTAAACCTGTGATTTTACCTGACAATAAAGGTTCATATAATGCATATATTATATGTATAATGAGCACTATGAAGGAATTATTTATCTCATTTCTATACAGAAAAAACTGCATTTTTCTGAAGCTGAGAGATGAACTTAAAATGAAAATTATTGGCCTGATTTATTAAAGCTCAAGACTGGAGAAGACAGACTATCACGGGGAAACTTGGGTGTTCCAGCAAACCTTGAATATATTTCTTAAAAATAATTCGCTATTGGTTGGCAAACGTTTTCAATCCTGAACCAGATCCATTACAAGATTGCTGGATCATCCAGGTTCTCAAATGATTGCCTATCTTTATTAAATCAGACCCAATGTAAATATTATGATTCTAGAGAACTCAGTATGACTGATATGCTTCTGTGGGCAGCGTCTTCTCCCCTTTTTTTTCTCTCTCCTTATCATGATACAATGCTTGCTGGATACAGACTCAATGACGGACACCAAACTGTTTGACCAAAACTTTTTTTGTTTTTGAATTGAATAGGGAAGGGTTTAATTCCCTGCCTGTGTCCCCTCTGAGCGGATTTCCTTTTATTTCTTGTCCTAGAGAAGCAACAAGTGAAAGGAAATCTTTAGTGTCTGTATTGATGGAAGTTGGGCTTGGAGATCACTCGTTGACTTTGCTCTGGATCTCCATCTGACCTGTATGATCCAGCAAACCTTAAATGGATCTAGTCCAGGATTGAAAACATTTCCTAACAATTAGCAAATGACTTGAAATGAAGAAAACCATTCCAGGTTTGCTGGATCACCCAGCTACACTTATGAAAGTGTATCCTCTCTAGCCTTGGAGAGCTTTCATAAATCAGACTTGGGGATAAGGGGGTGGGTGAATGGTCCTGCAATTTTAAAAACCAATCAGCAATAACATACTCCTAGTATGATGGCTTTGCAGAAATGAAAAAATCCCCCCCCCCCCCCCCCCATACCTTTGCCATACGTTGTTTTCTTATACAATATAATAGCTGCTAATTTTGGCTAGTAACAGATGGCAATTTTCTATGGGATTACTGTACAGGGAGTCAGCTGTATGCTGCAAAACATCCCTTCTATAAACAATATTCAATGACCATATTTTTATTTCAGCAGACCCTTGAAATCTCTGCCTAGGTTTAGATATCAAAGAGTAGGCACCTGGGTGGGAAAGTCTTAGCTAAGAGTAGGATGGATGGTAGGGGGTAATGGAGACCTGTTTTTAACCCAATCACGTCCTTTAAAACAGCAGTCGCCAACTGATGGTCCGCAGGAAAATTTTGATGATTTGCGGCTCTGGCAGGTGCCCCCCGAGCAGGGTCAGGAGAAGGACCATGCTGGTGGAGCGCACCGGCCAGAGCCTCATGCCACGTCCCCTGTACAAATCCCTGGCTCAGGGAAGTGGGCGGGTTGTGTCATCATGACTTCACTATGGGGGAGGTTTCTCCCCCTTTGAGTGACACCTGGCTCCCCGCACATTTGTGGTCTGAAGACGGTAATTTTAATGACCCGCGGGACCGAAAAGGTTGGCAACCACTGCTTTAAAGTACAGCACAATGTATACTCAGTGAGGTCACATTTATAAAAATGGGAGTCTGACATTCTCTCAAACATTCCCTGTTGGGAAAAAATTACTGCTAATAAAACACATTCCCACTAGGGAATTTCTGAGGGAATGTCAAATTCCCTGTTATATAAAAAGACCCTTTTGAGGTAAAATCCCTGCTCTTTAGTTATTTTATTATTGTATTAACGGGAGGGAATTGTAGATTGCCAATACAATCACACAAACACCTCTGCTAGAAGTATATTCAGACACAATGATTATATTTGTACATAAGCCTTAACATGCAAATGTAATCCCTATGTAATAATATTCTTTTTTAAAATCTGCAGATGTCATTAAACTAGTCCCTGGTGATCCCTTCATATAGATTCTGGCACTGGCACCTCCTCTTTATAGAATAATAACCGTCTTTCAGTTGTGCTCCTTGTGAAAGTGTTGTCACCTTGTCTTTTGAGGCCCTAAAGGAAATAGATGTTACTAAAGCTACTGATTTAGACTTCTTTAGAAATTAGAGTTAGAGATGGAACTTAGCACGCTGAACCATCAAGCAAAAAACAAAAATGAAAATGTCAGGATCACTTATGTAAGGAGAATAAAAAGAAAAGGAGGGGACTTTTAGGCTGCATTTCAATACATGTATTTCATAGATTCTTTAGTAACAAGTTTTCTTATAGACATAGTACTTTATATCCATCTCCCATTATGTAGTCATGGGGTGGAGACTGCTAAATTAGATATGTATAGAACCTGTTCTAGGTTTATTGTGTTGTTATAAAGCATGGATAGATAAAATAGGACATCTTGTTAACTGACACGTCTGCTCAGGGGTATGTTATAGACGTTTGAGTTCTAAAGAAGGAGTATAGTCAATGCTAAAGTTCCTAATATCCTATACAGTGCGATGTAACTTAAGGTATAGTACAATAATCATTGGGTACAGTGCATAATAAAGTACATAGGAGCTCAACGCCTCCTGAGATACCCACGTCTCGCATCCCAGGAAGCTTTGTGCTGCATCTGAGTTTGGGCATGCACAGAAAGGGCTTTTTCCTGCAATGGGAAAAAATGCTGGTCTCACCTTTGATGTGAGTTGGAAGCCCATGTCCATCTCCCTGTAAAATCAACCAATTTTAACAAGGAGGAGGCAAATTTTAGGCATGAAAAGTCCAGGAGGACCACATCAAAAGGGATCCCAAACATGTTACTCCCAATAAAGCAGCGTTTCTCAACCAAGTTTCCTCCAGAGGTTGATGGGAATTACCTAAGCAATGTGCAATTTGTGCATCTCAAGTTAGTTTAGGTGACATAAATGATCTTTTTAGCTATCAGTAAGGGTGACATTCTTTCTCTCTGGCCAGCGTTGTAAGCTATGGATATAGTAATTATAGTACGGGTTCCCTGAAAACCTGAAAGTTATTTTCAGGGCTCCTCCATGTTAAAAAGTTAGAGAAACCCTAACAAGATCAGTAGATCCAGCTAATTGCTTTATAGGCTTAGAATTGCCCTCTTTATTAGTGCTTGGGTTGTATGTAGAACTGCAATTGTATGTCAATTGCTTGTCAATTGATAATCGTGGGTTATGAGTGTTCATACTTTACCTATTTGAGTCTCAGTGCAGAAGCTATTCGTGGCATTGGCTACGATTTTGCTACTAGCTTGCAAATTGCCCAAATCTAAGGTAACATCTAATCTCCTTCTAGCTGTGCCCAGCTCAGTGTATACAATTTGCAGATCACGAGTATCTCCACTGGCAGATCACAAGCTCTACGCTGCAGGATAGATTTCCCCCACTGAGACCTGCAGTCAATGTGATTAATTGCACAGGAGAATCTTCTTCTTAATATTTTCTTTGGTTAAACTAGCAAAGACAAGGCCTGCGCTTTCCTGTCTGGATAATGAAGATGTATTGGTGCAAGAGGATAAACTGTACACAGTGCTCTATATTTCCTGACACCCGTCTAGCTAATATGATATATTTCACAGAGATTCAGAGAGATCTGGCTATAAAGCTTTGACTTTTCTGCCCTGTGCACAAATAAACTGACAGTTAATTCTATTGTACAGAAGATGTGCCGAAGAAACCAGGGAGAAGGCATGCAACATTGCAATGATGCAATTATGAAGGATTGAAGGCATAAAATTCCATTTTTTAATATATTGCAGCTTACCAGTATTTAGACGTGGTTGTTGCATTTTTGTTTTGCCTTAAATGTTTTAATTGCTGCATTTTTTAAATAGTGTTCCTGTCATTAATGTATATTAGTGTGACAATGCTTTATTGTATTTATGGAATAGTTGTCACCCTAATAAAGATTAAAAAAATAAAACAACATGTTGGCCCAGTGGTTAGCATTGCAAACATGCAGGCCATTGCTAGCATGCAGGCCAGGATTTATTCTCAGCCTGTTTGTGTAGGTTTCCTCCCTTGCAGTTAGGTTACATTGGCTGCCCCCAAAATTGAGCTTAGACTGTATTGAAGACATCTGACTATCGTAGGGACATTAGATTGTGAGCTCCTTCGAGAGACTTTGTACAGCGCTGCATAATATGTTAGTGCTATATACTGTAAATACTGTGTAATGATAATAAACCAAATAATCACACGGTTTTCTTTATCCTGTGCACATACAGAGGTCCTGAAGAACTAAATGAGCTGCACTATATGCACTGCGCAATAATAGGCAAAATAGGTCATTATGACAGTCAGGTAGCTTGTATTTTGAGAAGAGGTCAGGAATATCAGCTTTCTTGTACATTTCTTGCCAAGTTTTCTTTAAAATATATCTGTAGCTGAAATGTAGGATGACATATCAGTTTTCAAGCCCCATGTCATGTTCTTTGACATCCTTTCTGTCCTCCTTATTGTATAAGGAAACCAGCACCATTATTTCTTATTCAGCTGACTCAGCTTGATGAGTTGCCAAAAAACATTGGGGTCCCCACTGACCGTTACTAAATCAGGTTAATTGCTGTAAAATTACAGATGTCTTAACTAGGACACATTAGAGCCCCAGGCATTTTTAAAAACTAATTTATTATCAGAGCATATGCACTTGTGATATGAATTTGTCTTGATTTTTCTAATGAATGCCAGGCTGATATAAAAGACACAAATTATACAGCTTCTTCAATACGTTAATAAATGTATTTAATAAATGCAGTAAGGACAGAACATTTTGACCTGTATCAGTCATGGGGGGATGCAGGACAACCAGGGCTCAGGGAAAGTCAGCTGATGGATGCTAGCTGTCAAACTGAGGATATCTAGTGGTGAAATAGAAGTACTGCTATAAGCATGTCAGGATTTAAAGCTGAACTATAGGGAAAATCCCATGTCACATCAACATTTTGCAAGAAAAAGGTCTTCATGTAAGGTACTGATAAAAAGAAGTTTTTTTTTTCTTTCCCTTGTCTCTTTAAATCTTATTTTCCTGTGCAACCAAATCACTTCTTTACAGTGTTGTAGGCAGTCTGGTGTCATCCTATACCTGGAGTGCTTTAGGAAAGTGCAGAGTGCCAGCTGCAGCGAAGGATAAGTAAATCTGGTTCCCTAGGCAAAAATTACCATTATCCCCTGCAGTGCTGGAGAAGTCCTACTTTTAGGATACATTTCATATTGTTTAAACTATTTTGTGTTATCATTGATTGGGTTTTTCACTTCTATTCCCTTGGCTAGAATTCTGATTCAAAAATATTTATCTTTAAGGGTATAAACTGATTGGGTAAAACATTTAAACCATTGACAAGTGAAATGAATAGCACTGATTATCTTGTTATAATGTCACCTGTTAAGGCCGCAATTCTCAACCAAGGTTGCTCCAGGGGTTGCCAGGGGTTCGAGCTGTTGCTGACTGTCCTACTATCTGCATAGTTTGGGTTCTAACATAGCTTGGAAGGACCACAAGCATGACTCTAATATTCTTTTACCTCTTTATACGGATTGCATTTGGACCAAGACATTGTCCACCATGGGGGGCATTTTTCAAATTATTTAATTTTAGCAAGGGTTCTTGCGAGGCATGAACATTATTTATCGGTTCCTCTACAGTAAAAAGGTTGTGAATCGCTCTGTTGAATGTTCTCAGTATGCAGTGGTTAGTACCTACCAAAAATGGGCCATGGAATGGCAATTGGTCAACTGGCAGCAGGATCCTGGGTGTGTGTGTCATAGGAGGCTCGCCAATCTGGTCTAAGAGAAGAGCTAATTTGGCACAAATTGCCAAAAAAATAAAGAAAAGGTGCAGAACACAATGCAATGCAGCTAGCTAGGTATGAAGCTGTGTAGCTGCAGACAAGTCAACATGCCCATTCTGACCTATTAGCAACCAAAAGCACCTACAATGGGCATGAGTTTTAAAAATGGATCAGGAAGTTATGGAAAAAGGTGACCTGGTCTGATAAATCACAATTTCTTTTAGATTATGTGGATAGACGGGTGGGTGTGTGTCCGTTACCTTGGGAAAAGATGCCCATGCCGACACCTTCCCACCACTAAAAGCACCTACAATGGGCACATGGGTGTCAGGACTGGACCATACAGCCATTGAAAAATGTAGCCTTGTTTGGTTAATCTTATTTTCTTTTTGATCATGTAGATGAACAGATGTGTACATTGTTTAACTGGGGAAGAGTTGGCAGCAGGATGTAGTATGAAAAATGTCCAGGCTGGGGTATTTAACTGTGCCAAATACCACCCAGGTCAGAGCTGTTTTGAAGAACAAGGGGGAGGGGTACACAATATTAGGCAGATGGTTAATATTTTGGCTTATCATTATATAGAGGCTCCCATTACAGAACAGAAGAAGTATAAACTCTCTCATAATCATAGCTGATATCCTTACTAAGTATTTTTATTGACCTGGGGGACTTTTTGTCCTAACAAATCTAACAAAACTAAAATAGATCAACATTTTACATATAGCACATAGGCTGAGTCAATAATATAGGCTTTAGGGTATAAATCTGTAATATTAAAATAACAGTTTGTTTTTGCAATTAAATAATACAAAATGAATGTGAGAATTTTAGTTGTTTAAAACATAAGGGGTTGTTTAGTAAGCAGTTATATACACTTCTGGAGTCACGGTAATATAAACACATTAGGGGGTACTTGAATTAAGCTGCCGCACACTGGGGGGTACTTGCTCTGCACTCAGATATAAAGAGATATTTCATTAATTATGAAGGAGAAACAGCTAGGCAATCATTCTGCTGACAATAACCAAATTTGACTTTGCATGGCTCTAGAGCTGTGAAAACAAATACATATGATTGCTAATTGGGTTGTCACACTCTGCATATCGAAAAAATAAAAAAATTTAAGTGAAAGTGGATTTATTTTTGTTGTTGTCTTACAATGTGGAAGGTTTTATTGTCAAGTTCTGTTTGTGAATGTATAGTCAATCTGGGACTTGCCACAACATTTAATCCCAAATACAGAGCACATATATTTCCCACTCTCATAATCCCTGATGAAGGAGGCTGTAGTCCCCAAAACTTGTTGGAAACATGTGATCAGAATAAAACAAGATTTAGACCTAAATATTATAGTTTGGCTCTTTAATTGTAGATTTATTCACTTAAACCATAATAATCATGGATGATCATTGAAATCCTTTGATGCCAACCAAACATTTATTGCTTTCTACATCTACATTAATACTATACTATTGGTTACCAAATTAAGATGCAGAAAAAAATCTCCAAGGTTCCAGTGCCACCAATTCACTTTTCAAGGTTTTTGATATGTATCTCTTCTTAAAAGTTTCACCCACTGTATGTGTCCTTGTCACCATTGTTGGGCCCATGTCAGACTGTGGTAGACTGCAGTGTTGGAATACATGCTCGATTGCACTCCCAGCCACTCCTATTCAACCATTCATTGGGAATTGTTGGCAATCATTATATGCAAGCATTTGCATGTGGTTGCGGTGCAGTTCCTGGAAGCAACATGCCAGTTTTGGCTGTGCAACCAGTCAACTGACATTTTCAGAAGTAGAGGTCATCTACCATATTCGCTTGTCCTACAGATGGGTCCATCATATCCCTATTTAATGTAGTTAACATGTTGGAGCTCTATAACGTTTATTATTATTATTATTATTAATAATAATAATAATATTAATCATATTATCACATCCTTTAATTAGGTGACTCCTCTTATAGAAAAAGAAGCTCTCCCATTGCCCCCATTTCCTGAATTAACCATAACATCTTGTTTTTCACCTAAAGTCTCTGACCCTCAGCTCATACAGAATTTAGGGATCACTAAAATATTATTAAATGCACTTAATCATCTAAATGATACGCCAACATTAAGTTTGATATTACTTAACAGGAATTTTACACTACTGATAATAAAAAGGAATTTTCATATCCCAGACAGAATAGTTACATGGAAGACACATAAATATGTGTTAGTAATACTCCAGGATCTAACAAAAAATTATCTTTGAACACCCAAACTCTCAGACTGTAAAGGTTAAATATTTTTGTATGTCTAGGGTGTATGTTAGAAGTTTACTTACTTTTCATCTCTAGCTCCACTAGTGTCCAGCACCGCTACTTTTTCAGCTGACCTCTGGGTTGTAGGCATACTCTCAGCGTCCTCCACATACAATGCAGGATTTCTGATCCTGCATTGAAGGGGATGATGACAGTACCTGCAACTTCAGCCCATAGAGTACTATAGAAGAAGCTGCAGGTGACTGGTCACAGGTGGAAGGAACCTGCGGGACCCCAAAAATAAGGTAATATTCTTACTCTTTACATCCTTCCCGGGCATAAATGAGCATTTATGCCCCTTCTCTGCTGCAAAGAAATTTTCAGCAGATTCTGGAGTTGGGTTTTAAATTCCAGGCAGACAGCTACATACACAGAAACATGAAATATATATATGGTAGCTTTCTTACATGCCAGATTTGTATTTTTTAACTTATACTTCCAAGATAAGCACATCTTTGCCATACAGAAGTGGGCAGGTGACCTGTTTTTTCTATGCTGCAGTTAAATAAGACCTACAGGTCTTTTTCATCCCCCAGGCTGTGAATGGACAGTAAAAGAGAAGCAGTAAACTGATAAAATTATATCTCTGGTATTCTACTCCTCTACTTTTTAGGTGTTTTTATTACCTTTAAGAGAAATCAAAATTCTCCCGTTGCAGTCTTGAAAAGACTAATTGCCTGGCTGTTAATTCCTTGGTTTCATTACCTCCCATATACAATCATACATATCAAGATTAAAAGGTATTTAAAGCCTCCTTTTTTCATAGAAAGAGTTTCCTTTAATATGAAATTATAATTAGCAACCAATCAATTTTCAGCATTAATAGCTTATATAGCTATTTTTCAATTGACATATGTATGAATTAATATAGCAAAGCAATAATTCAACTGATTGCTCCAGACTCATGAAAGGGTTAAATTGGATCAGTTGCTAGCGGTTACTTTCTTACAATTACCCCTTGCCTTATGGACAAAAATCATGCATATATGGCAGCAGTAAAACATTGGCAGATGGTTCTTTATCTAACACCCTCTCTCACAAATCCACTCCCTACAGTGATAGAAATGCATGGAATCACTGTGCATTATGTTGTATGATCTATATATTCAGTGCAGGCTGTCACATTCACACTAGTCAAGGAAAATAACATATTTCAAACCAGGAAAGCATCTGTGGCACTGACTGTCCCTGTGTGATTTAGCAGTATTTGTCAGACTGATATGAAATATGGCAAGCAAAGGGGGATAGCATGGTATTGCAATAAATTGCAAGAGAAGGAACAGGGATACCAGGCACACACAGGCTGGTGGTATAAATGAATGGGGTGAAGGTACCTGGTGCAAGACTGGAAGAAGGTTATTCTTGCAGTTGATCTCCTAAGCAGGTACACAAAGCTCTGCTCACATCATACAGCATCCTCCCATCTCATACCCTCCTATCCACCTGCACCTCCAATGACCCAACACCCACCTGCACTTACCTGTCCTGCCAGTCCCTCTCCTGCCTTCTCTCTGCCTGGTGTCTCCTGGAAAGGTTTGGTGCAGCCTAGCTGTGAAGGGGGGTGCTGGAGGGGATGGGGGGCACTCAAGGGGGTCCACATGTACAGGGCACAAAATCATGGACAGCTGACAATTGCACTCTGCAGACTTGCAGGGGAAGACTGACGATGGCACCTGTAAGGGGTGTAGGAGAAAACAGATTGGGGAACAGATGGGAGCCACAATGATCATTTAAAGGAAATGCTTTTCTTGTGTGCTAATCCAAAGGCTTTAAAGAATCTGCAGAGATGACAGAATGCATGACAGTTTTTTACATAGAAGTGTAAGGAAAGAAAGAGATAGTGGTAGAAAAGAGGAAGGAAGAAAGACTTTAGGTGGGTGAGATAGAGATATAGATATGGAAGATAAAGTGATAGAGGGGCAGAGATAGGAGAGACACAAGAGGATGAGAAGAAGATAAATGAGAGAGAAGTGAAAGATGGGAGAGAAAAGAAATATGGGAGGAAAAAAACAGATGACACTGGGGAACACATTTTCTTCTTTTTGGGTGGTGAATCCAGAAATGACCCCAGTTTTTTGCTATCACATCCAGATTTTACGATACAGGATACCTTCTTTTTGTCAATAAACAAAAATTTTACATACAATGAAAAAATAATGAAATAACTTAAATGTACTGTTTATTTAAATTTATTTTGTTCATACAAAGGATTTATTGTTACTCTATGACATTTTTTTTACAGTAAAACATTTCAAAATTAATCAGGTAAGCAGTTAAGATAAAAATCTACGGTTATAGCTTTTCCTGGAGTGTTCAGCGTTAGGACACTCCTGCCGGATGCTCGAACAAGAGTCAGCCATCATATGTTCATCCCATCTACCCCGATATCGTTCTTCCATGACCTTCAAATCTTGGTGGAATCATTCACCTTGCTCATCACTGACTGCACCAAGTTTTTCCGGGAAGTTAGAAAGACGGCTATGAAGAAAATGCACCTTGATGCTCATATTGCAACCAAGCATTTTGTAACTCTCCAAGAGTTTCTGGACAATTTCTGTGTAATTATTTGGCCATGTGTTTCCAAGAAAGTCCTTGACAATGTCTTTGAATGATAACCAAGCATTCTTTTTGACTTCTGACATTGTCCTGATGAAATGTTTATCTTTGATGAGCTGCCGAATCTGTGGACCAAACACACCAGCCTTTATTTTTTCAAATGACAGACTAGGAAATGCCAAAATGAGATACTTGAAACAGTCTCCTTCAGTTGGCAAAGCTTTAACAAACTGCTTCATCAGACCCAGTTTTATGTGCACAGGCGGGAATATAATATTTTTTCTATCAACGAGCAGCTCATGTAGAATGTTTGGATCACCTGGTTTTAGGGCAGATCTTGTAAGCCAATTCCTTTCCACCCAATGCCTCCCACAAGCTCTGCTGTCCCACATGCACAGATAAAGGGATACTTGGTGTACCTGCATTCCTGACCAAGAAGGAAGCATACCATTTTAGGGTCAACACAGATGACCCAATTGTGTTGGTGATATTGCAACTACTCAATGACTCTCTTTATGTTTGCATATTCTTCACAAAGAAACTGAATGGCCAATTAGGACCGACTCAAATATATTGCCTTTGTGAAGGAAGGCACACTTTAAGCCCCACTTTGAGCTATTGATGAATAGTCGCCATTCAGTTGAGTTATAGATTTGATTTCCCAATTGCTCCATTAAACCAGGTATGTTATGGCAATACACAAAGCCATTGTCAGTTCTAAAGTATACCTTTGTTAATTTTTCAAATACGTTTTTCTCAAACAGTCTTGATGCTAGGAGTTCTGAAGCCTTCGATAGTCCGAAACCTCGTGCCAAATCACTCAACTCATGTGAGTCCTCCTCAATTTCAAACTCTTCATCATTGTTGTCACCTAGTTCATCACCATAATCATGTTCTTCAAGAGAGGGTAGTGTAACAAAAACCGGCACTGGGATTTTATCTGAATGAGCGACTGGGCGCAAAGCCGATGATAGACTAGGATACTGTTTTTTTTATTTTTCTTGTTATATCCTGAAGTTGTCACCATACAAAAGTAACAGTCACTAAAATGATCTCCTGGCTTTTACCAAACCATAGGTATACCAAACGGGGTCTTATCACCGGTTCCCTTTGTCCACATCTGTGAACCCTCGACACACTGTTTGCACACCTTATGAGGGGCCCAAGACTTATCTTGAAAGTTTAACGTTGAAATATGCCAAATTGGCTTGCTCTACAAATGAGCTGATGTTCACCCTTTGACTGGGAATAGTGAAACTGACACAGATATAACAAAATGAATCAGGGTTCTTTAGGCACTTTTGACGAGAAACAGCAGAGCCAGCCATGATCTGAAAGAAACGAAACGCGTGTAAGCAGAAAAATAAATTTTGCTTATTCACTATGTAGAGCAGCGCACAACCTCTGAGCACACTGTCTTGCATGTAAATTAATAGGCTATACAAATCCACACTATAGTAATCGCATTAATATAAGCAGTAGAGAAAAAACCTGACGTGATTGAAGAAAATGAACTGCACTTTCAGAATTAGCATACCTATTTTAGTGTACAGAGGCTTAAAAAATTGACATCAACAAAAAATTTGTTCAAAATTGTTCCCTAGTGTAATAGGTGGGAGATATAGAAGATTTGGAGAGAGAGAGAGAGAGAGAGACAGAGACAGAGATGGAGAGAGAGAGACAGAGATGGAGAGAGAGAGATGGAGAGAGAGAGAGATATTCTATGAAAAAAGGGAATGAAGGGGGAGGGAGGAGAGAGAAAATAAAAAGGAGAGATAATACAAAAAGATAGGGAAGTAAGAAAAGTGAGAAACACCTGTGAGAAAAGGAGACAGTATGTGAAAAAGGTGAGAGTGAAGCGGGGGAGAGAAAAAGACAGCAGAGAGGGAGATAAATTTTGAGAAAAAACGAGGGAGAAAAAAAAAATAAAAGAAAAAGACAGTGGAGAGAGACAGATGAAATAAGTTAGAAAAGAGAATGGGGGATAGCAGAGGGAGGGAGGGCGAGAGGGAGAGAGATAACACCAAGAATTGTGAAACCCAAAGCTTTACAAATAACAGAAAACTTAGCTCACTGTCTTAGGGAAATGCACAGTAATTATATTCCTTTTTTAGGGTGCCTTTGTTTCATTTTGGTGACAGGGATGTTTGAAATGCAAGACATTCATATTTGATGCGTGTACCTTTAATACTATTGAAATGCAATTTTAACTAAGATTTGTGCAGCAGCATTTTAAGTGTAAGGCCACCTTAAATAAAACTCTGAAGCTGTAAAATCAATTTGCACGTTTATTCTTTCAGCTGGTATCACCATGGGGTTTGCTGGAATGATAGCTGGCTGCACACACTACATTCCCCGGGGCAGTGAGGTACACCAGGCATTGCTGGTGACCTGACAATTTCACACAATAGCGGATAAATGGAGCAGGCTTCCTGGGGATGCGGCAGATCCCAGGAAGACCAACCAAAAGACAATTCTGCCCACAGCAGCATCTTACATCCAGGCTCTGAATATCCACAATAACCATGGCAACCCAGCATTTCAGTTACTTTAAGGAAAAAAAGTGTTTTTCCTCAGATAGGTACAGAGAGATGAAAGAAAAAGCAATACTTTGAGACGTTGTTTCCCTGGTGAAGTCTAAGGATGATGGAGGTTCTTGACAAGTATATAAATTTAGAATCCAATGAATGACCTCCAGGTACAAATTAAGGACATGGGGCAGTAGAATGGATACAACACAATGCTCCTTGCATTGGTATAGATTAATAGAAATAGCAGCAGTAGTCATTAAGGGATGGTGGTCAGTGATTTAACATGGACCACTATAAATGTCAAGGGACAATAGTACTGTAATAACATTTGACAGATGGAGTAGCTGATAGTGGGAGATAGGTGTTCAAAATATTACATTTATTAAAGGGCATACAGCATATGTCAAGGTGTCATTTTCTACTACTGCTAGTCAGGGATAGAGCCTAGGGTCAGACAGGAATATAAACAAAAATACTCAAAATCCCAACAAATATTATTATTGTTTGGGTAAATACATGCAATTCTTTACATTGTGGTGCATTGTTTTTTTTAGTACATTAATAGCTGAACCGATCATAAAAATAAATCCAGACTGGCCTCATACTGTCCAAGATTGGCTAAAGATACCAAAAGAAAAAAATAAGCATTATAAACCAGAGTCTGGTTTCCAATTCCTCTTGACAATTTCAGCGCCTCTATTCTCATTGCTGGTGCAGTTGACCTGCTTTTGTATTCCCAAGTGGGATTCCAAAATTAGTGGCAGTTATGACGCACACATAAAAGACATCAAATCGTCACTAAAGCACTCCGCTATTTGTCTGTAAAATATACAATAATCATGTAATATTTATCTGACAAAAAATTGCTTCTAAAATGTTTGTTTTGCCCTTTCCATTTCCTATTTGTGAGACTTTCAAGCTAACAGGCATAACTCCGGGAATACAAAATTAAAATTCATACATGGGGGCCTGTTTTGTTTGCCAAAGAATTTAGGATTCTGCTCAGGACGAGTTGAGATTAAAACTTTACACAGACCGGCCTTTTCTGCACTGCAATTATGGAAGATATATTGGTGACCTCCCTACCCCGGGCCCCACCTGGCCTGTGGTTGGACTGATTGGCACAAACACAATTATTAATTTCTAATAATACAAAACTAGAAGAAATCTATTGATATATTTGCCAAAAAACCCTCTTCTTTACTTCCCCTTGCTTTCTTTAAGTGCGACTGGGGTAGGCACCTAAATAATGATATAGTTTTTACATCAACACAAATATTTAATATGCATAACTGTATTGCCTTAAGTGTCAAATCCCCTCTCTTTCCTAAAGAGGTACATACCATACTGAAAAAAAATCTAAACAATTGCACTTTCCTGAAAACTGTACTGCATAGACCAAAGTGACCATGCTGGGGGATCCTGCCCATCAGCAAAAGCACCTGCAATTGGCATGTAATCATCAGAAATGGACCATGGCTCCATGCAAAAAGTAGGCTTGGTCTGCTGAATAAATTTTTTAACATATGTGGATGGCAAGTGCATTGGTTACCTGGAGAAGAGATGGCAGCAGGATGCTCTATAGGAGAAAGGAAGATGGACTGATGTTGTGTGACTTAAAGATTCTGCTTCTAACGTCTTGGTACCAAAACACACACACTATCTTTTTCTTTCATTTTACCCTGACGTACACTAAAATGTCAAAGTCTAAAGTTAGGCTGATCACTGTGTTCAAGGGATTTTGTGGCCCCAGGATCTTTGACAGCAAAATTATTTCCATCACAGTGAGTTAGTGTCATTACAGGCTTCTATACTGCAAGTGTCAACCAATCCTCCCTAATATAAGATTTAATATATTGTTCTGAAAATTGGCTTCTTTGGGGAGCATTCAGATACAGATTAAACTATTACACCCTCTTCAACAGTCATTTACATTTTGTTATAATTTGAAACATTTATTTTGTATACCACAGCTTTGCAAAACCAGTAGCGTGTATAAAAAGTGTTATCCAATTAAATACCATTTATTCTGAAAGTAATGATATTTAGCAGCACCAAATATAAGTAACATGGCTACATCGAGCTCCAATAGCACATAAGAAATGATAAAGTGGTACCTTATACATCATTTCAGGCTACATAAAAAAAACTAAAAAAAATTTACAATGCTCCAGGTGTCATTGCGGATTGCAGAAATATACCACTGAACATAAATATGACATTTCATTATGAAAAAAATTACTAAGACAAGAGTTGTGTGTACGAAACATCATTCACAACCTCATTTCAAATAATTTTCGATCATAAAGAGAAACTACAGTGTTATTTTTGCCAAGCACACAGTTATCACAAACTGTAATGTGGATACCATTGATTGTCTTTTATATGAAGATTTTAGTCTGTCTGTATAGGAGTCTGATTAGCCCTCACAGCCTTTCTCTGAGCATATGTAATCCATTCTTCCACTTAATCTTTTCAGAAACACTCTTTACCAGCAGTGTTCTCCCCAGCCCCGGCACCTTTCAGTAACCACCCAGCTGTTTTTGGGTGGTTACTGAACAATTGGGTTACTATAGAGGGGCTGCCACCTGCATACAATTTCCTCCAACCCGACTCAAAAAAATTTCTGCGTTGAACACTATCCAGTATTTATTAGCTAGCCCGTGGTCTTTGTGCTTTGTACGCACTGCATGCAGAAAGGGTCATCAACCACCTAGAGCTGGTATGCCCAAAGTACAGGACAAATGAAAACTTGAACCAAAGATGTAAATGCCATCTCTGACCTCTCATTCTGAGCCACTGGCTTGATAAGTCACTGAACTGTAACAAGAATGAAGTTCTGATTTTGTGTTAAATATGTTATGTAATAATTATGTTTTGGGTGAAAAAACAAATACAAAACGCTGACGTCAGGGATATGCAGGCAGCTAGCATATACAGGATGGCAGCAATAGCAGCTTCCATAATTTAGTTGTTTTGAATGTGGCTAGTCAGACATTTCCATGAAAAAAAACAGTTACCCTGTGAGCATCTACCAATTGGAGGGCTCAGGGTCTTGATTAAAATTGCTGCTTGCCCACAGAGAATAAGGGTTAATGTCTGCAGTATTTTAGCTGCTTTTCAAAAAAATTAACTGTAATGGCCAGTTCACATATATAAGCACATTGCTGCAACTGCACAGTAAAGTGTATACCACTGCATTCATTCCTAATGACATGTTAATGAATCGCATTGCGCCACACCACAAAAGCAAAGAATTATATAGTATGTTGCAGCTTGTTCCTGAAAAGAAAGTTCAGATTCAATTTTTGGACTTCTGAAGAGAATAAGGTAGCCATTTAAATAAATGTACAACTCTAACACATGAACGAATAAGCCTGTAATGTGCTGAAGTAGCACATATGCATCAATAGGTATTAAGGCTGCGTAAATATGTGCAATTATTGTCGTTGGAAAGGATCTTTCACGATCCTTTTCAACGAAGAAACAATACACGATGAATGTTGTACATACACTGCCATCCTGCTCTATGGAAAAGAGGGGGAGAATGACAGAGCAGCTGCACTCTCTCCCCTTCACTTTCATTACGATCGTTCCTTACTTGTCGTTACTCGACTTTAAGAAGTCTCAATAAGATCCCAATAATTGTTTTCCAAAATACATTTTATGCTGAAGCATCCTTTAGAAACATATTATAAAGGCATCATAAGGGGAAGACGTGGTATTATTTGGCAGTTAAAACAAAGTCATACACAGTGGTGTGTTCTCAATAATGAATGATTATTAAAAAGAAAAATCATACAGAATTGTAAACAAAAAGTGTACAAATTAAACAAATACTCTCCCTCCCCTCCCCTGCAGAGTGAACAGCGACAGATGCAGCCTGGGTCCCTGTTGCTTTTCACTTTAATAAAATCTCTTCTGTTCATAGATGTAGCTCTTTCCAGCAGGCACCTTACGGAAGAACAGGCTGTTCCCACGGTTTGTGTTACCCTGGAAAGCAGAAAAAACAGCAGGTAAGAACTCTAAACCAAATATAGTTATGTTACAACCCAAATCACACACATGAAAGGCCCAGTGGCTTAAGCAGAATGAAAGCCCCTTAGAGTGATCGTGTCACTACAGGTACAAAACAACAAATAGCAATACCTGCAAAGATAAGATGCTCTAAGCTCATGTTTACAGTATCCCTGGGTCTTGAAATGCTTCTGTAATGTTGCTCCCTAGCCACTACAAGTATTTAACAGATTAAATGTTTCCAGTCGCCAATGGAGATGTACATAAGCCCATCAAGTTCAACCACAAATAATCCTATCCCAGATATAAAACCCTATGGACATAGATGATCCAGAGGAAAGCAAAAAAACATGATACAATTTGTTCCAACAGGGGAAAAAAATTATTTTTCCATGAGGCAGTCAGATGTTTCCTGGATCAACAGTCTCTGTTATCTTTAATACTCATTTTTATTCTGTGCTTTTAGAAAATCATCTAGCTTTTTCTTGAAGCAATCTATAGTAGTTGCTGAAACTACTTCCTGAGGGAGTCGATTCCACATTTTCACAGACCTTACAGTGAAGAATCCCTTCCTTATCTGGAGATTAAACTTCTTTTCCTCCAGACACAAAGAGTGCCCCTTGCCCAGGACCTTGAAGTGAATAACTGGGAAGAGTTTTCTATATGGTTATATATATATATATATATAT
>NC_092866.1:52039500-52055381 GCF_032062135.1 Pyxicephalus adspersus | reverse complement strand
AAAACAAGTCAGTATTGGCAGCTCTCGTATTTCTATCCTGGCACAGTGCTTAGGGCTGTGCTGTCTGATCTAACCTACAGAATCTCTATGGAAAAGCTGGATTTCAAAAAAGTCTCTTGCAATAATTTTTCTTGCCTTTAAAATAAAACGTATTTGTGCAATGCAAGTGAAAGTCATGGTGTGCCTGTCAATTGCTCTGAATTCAGAACTCTGCAAGCCTGACCAGTCCATGGCTTGCAGAAATGATCTATGTGAAGGGTTACCTCTTTGCTGAGCTGCCTCCAGCAGTCTGTCCAGGAGGTGTACACAGGAGCATATGGTAGGCTGCCACCAGCCAGCCTGCAAGACAAAAACCAAGTCCATTTATTAGAGAACACACCATGTAGGTAGGGGAGGGGGGCACAGAAGGGTGTGATGTACCATACTCACCCGCAGTTATTCACAGCCATGAGGTTAGACACTAAAACAAATGGATACGTCAGCATACTGGCCAGGAACTGGAAGCAAGTAGAGACAAAACAGGTCAGAGATCAAGCTTTTAAAACAAATCAACACTGACAAATTATTGCCATATTCAGTAAAAAAATTTACATCTAGCCAAGATTATAAAAACAACCAGTAAATGCCATTTTTCACAAACTGGGCCTGCGTTATGAAAGTTCTCCAAAACTAGAGAAGATAGATCATAGGAAAACTAGGATGATGCAGCAACCCTGGAATAAATTTCTTGCTAATAACTGAGAAATGTTTTCAATCCTGGACCAGATCCATCAGGGGTTTGCTGGATCACCAAGGTTTTTCCGTAATAGTCTATCTTCTCCACACTTGGAGAGCTTTAATAAACGTGGCAATTATATATTTACAAATTGTGCATTTCAAACATTTACACACCACTATAATTCTGCACCTCAACCTTTCTCTGATTCTGTGTTTGTGTCCGCATTTCTTAACAAAAAATAAATTAAAGACGATCTGCCTCTATTGACTTAATTAACATTATTATTAAGCAACTTTGACATCAGGCATTAAATTGTAGCATACTGATTTAAAGTGTCACCTTGTCTACCAAGGTTAGACCTCTCTATTAGGAAAAACAAAAGATTTCCTATTTGTATTATCCAGATAAAAAGCTGATTGTAAAATGACTTTAAAAGTCAAGAAGTCTACTTGTATTATTACTTATTAGAGATGGAAAGCAGCACGCTGCACTCAGGAATACAGAAGAAGCAGAACAATAGCGACCCCTTGTGGAGTATTGTGGAAGTAAACTCACCCCAGTTAAAGCCTGAGAGTAACTTTTAATCTCGCTTACTGTCTGAAAAAAGAGAGACAGGGACATGAAATGAAGCACATTTAAAACATGTGTACATAAAGCTAATAGCTTGACAGAAAAATTAGAAGCTTCCACATACCCCGTTTTCCAGAGCATAAGTGTTAATAAAATAAGCTGCCATGTTACAGATCCACAGAGAAAGGATATCCCCCAGCAGCCTTGGAATCAAACCACTAAAATAAAAAGGACTGATGTTACTACAAACCTTTTAAACGCAGGGCCATTTACACAATATATGTGTGCAAATTGTAGATAAAAGAAATTACTACATCAGACAAAACTCACGCAAAAAATCCCAGAATGCCTTCCTCCTTGTATATCGTCACTATCGATCCAAACACCCCACTGTAGAGTAAAAAAAAAAAAAAAAAAAAAAAAAAAAAAAGGCATGTAAAGACCCAAAAGGAAAAGAATATTGCCAATTTATATTGTTATCAATAAGGAAAGGAGATTGACATACTCATATTTGGTCTCTCTTCCAATGAACTGGACCATGCATCGTAGAGTGATCACTGTACATACAGAAAAAACAGAATATTTAGAAAAGAGACCCTGTAGCCAGACCAACAAAAATATTCCCATGAGAATAAATGACCATTAATTATTTTTTTTTTATACTATGTACCTGTAGATCTAGACCTGCAATGGCCTGAGACTGCTGCTTGTATTAGATGTGGTGTAAGCAGCCCAAGTAGACTCAAGAGTTGTCGCTAAACCTAAATTCTATAGTATTTTGCTTTGTTCTGTCCATGAAAGCTACATCAAATGTTATATAGATATGTGAGGAAATTATATAATATTTTAGGTTGGTGGCAAAGCAATTTCAATGCAGTTGAACAGAAAACATTAATGTAGGCTGTGGTAAAACGTTTACACCATTACTTTGACCCACCAGTGTGTTATGTAGTTTAAAGCGGAACTAAACTCAAAAAAATCCACTTACCTTCAATTCTGCAGCACAGTTGATCGGTCTGGAGGTGTCTTCCATTGGGTCCCACGTTGTCCCGGCACCGCCATTTTCTCCTCGCCTTTCTACGTCACCCGACCCAGGCACAAGACTGGGTGACGTAGTTGGGGAAAAAAATTTGCTGGTCTCACCGCGCATGTGTGAGATTGGCTTTTTTACCCCCCTTTTGACGAATGGGGGCTCCTGTGCGTATTGTGCTTCCCCTTTACTGTACAAAAACAATGCACTAAACTAAATAATAATAATCCCTCCAGCTGCCCTACTAGAAAGTCTTACCATGGAAGGGGTGGGTAATTAGGGTAGCCGCTGAACGAGCAACCATCTCCTGAGTGGTCTGGAAGGAATAAAAAAAAAAAAAATTTATCCGAAGTGTTTGTGACCAGAGAATAAGTAAAATCATATACATATTTTTCCAGCATGTTCAGAAGCTTTATTTAGGACAACTAGTGCACCCACATAGTTGGCGTTGCTAATGACTGTTATTCTTTTTAAATGTTGCATTTCCTATATGAATGAAGTAATGAAGCAAGTAGGGTAGAGTTGTACTTTGCCTATGACCTGTACTTCTGCCATTATGTAGGAACTGTGGGCAGCAACATCTCAGATTCTCATGTCCCGCATAATCCAAGACTGGTAATAAAAAACAAAACCCAAAAAATAGTGACGTGGGGGGCAGAGCTAGGAGTTAGGCTTTAAATTTTCATTCCTGTTCTATATGTACAACCAACAGTGGACAAAAACATTGGGGGGCTGGTTGTACATGTACAACATGGCCATAAACATACTGATCAAGGTCTTGCGGATTTGAAAAATAGCGTTCCCCTTCAAATTCAGCCAATAGCATCTTGTGCTCCTCACAAACCTTTAGAAAGCATCATTATAAGCTCTTCCGAGTCTTCCCCTCCTCCCATGTCACTGTCTATCTGTTTTTAATTTGCAACCTCCATTTAATGTAAAGTGCGGTGTAATATGTTGGCGCTATATAAATACTGTTTAATATAAATAAAAATATTAGTAATTATACATAACACGATACATGTGCTTACCTCTTTAACTATATGGTCAAGGGAGGAGTTTTCCTTTAGTTCATTTTCACCCTCCTACAGCAAAAAAAAAAAAAAAAAAAAAAAAACCTTAATCTCACAATAAGCCACAGAAGATAATTTAGTGATCATACTATCTGGATAGTTTTTCTTAACACTTTATTATACTTTTTAAAATTAGGTCAGGGACAATAGTAAGCAGGTTCCTCAATGGTTGCTGGATGATCTAGTGTGCTCAATTCATTTTGATTCCATTTTGTCAGAGGTTGGGATGGGGAAGGCTATCCTGATATGGTTAGCCTTTGACTAAGAAAGATTGGACAAAGTTGGATTGGGCAGCACGGTGGCTCAGAGGTTAGCATTCCGGCCTTTGCAGCGCTGGGTCCCAGGTTGGAATCTTGGCCAGGATTCTATCTGCATGGAGTTTGCAGGTTCTCCCCGCGTGGGGGTTCTTCCGGGTACTCCAGTTTCCTCCCACATTCCAAAAACATGCAGTTAGGTAATTGGCTTCCCCCCAAATTGACCTTTGACTGGTAATGACAAATGACTATGGTAGGGACATTAGACTGAGCTCCATTGAGGGACAGTTAGTGATATGACTATGGACTTTGTAAAGCTCTGCGTAATATGTTGGCGCTATTTAAGTACTGTGTAATAATATTAATAATAACAATAAGCAAAAGGTGCAGCTCAGACAATAAATTATTAGAAAAGTCATGCACACAACTAAATAGGGCTGATAAAATAGTGAAAGCACAATATGAAAAGTAGCAAACCAAAAGTGGGGAAAATACAGGTACAAAATGGTGAGCTCCAAACACCTGCACAGGTAGATTTCTCAATTAAGCCCAGTGTTTTCCCCAAAAAATTTTTTCAGCCGGGTGGTGGGAAGCTGTAGCCGGGTGGTAAAAAAGGGTGTGTGGCAAAACACTGCAAATTCAGTGCTCCCAGTTGTTTATGCCATGGGTATCCAATAACCTCTTATTGTTTCAGTGTTCTACCTTCTCCCAAATATTTGTTACAACTTTGTAATGCCTGCCCCGTTAGTATATCCTAATTTTTCTATTCTATGTATTTTGCCACAACTGTCCCATGCCGTGTATTGTGACCTAACTTACTTAGTGTTCTAAGTTTTAAGAGTGTAATCATTTGTAGTAGTGAAATAGTATAATGAGTGTGGTATAACAAGTTAGGCTTAGCTCATATTAGCAGCAAAAAACATTTACCCCTTCTGAGTGACTTCTGGCAACTGCTAGGCACCTAGGATTGGTAACAGGCAGTAAGTGCTGGGCACCTAGGATTGGTAACAGGCCATAAGTGCTGGGCACCTAGGATTGGTAACAGGCAGTAAGTGCTGGGCACCTAGGATTGGTAACAGGTGGTAAGTGCTGGCCATTTAGGGTTGGTAAGAGGAGGTAAGTGCTGGGCTTTTTCAGAGCTAGAAGTTTTTTAAGCAGCAGTGGTTCCTGGCATGAGGAATGGACAAATGTAACCGTACCGCCGGTGTAAATTCAGCCTAACGTCAGATGGGCTCCTGTGTCTATTTAGTTAAAGTGAACTTTTGTGAAAACATTTTTTTTTTTTCCACTTTGATTCTTTTACAAAATTAGCCCAGCAGGCCCATGCTGGCTCAGCTTCCACTTTTTTTCTGATGCTCACTTGTACGTCCAGTGCTGCCTTGCACTGCGCATGCATGAGATTGAACACTTTTTTTACATTATAAGAAATCCTCTGAAGGTGCATGCACACAAGGAGCAGTGCAGAGCCTCTTGGGATGTATGACACAAATATCCCAGGAGGCTGCGGATTTCCCCTTCGGTCTTTACCGAAACAGAAGTGAAGACTGAAGGGGAGAGGTCCTCTCCACAAAAGTGTAAAAAAAAAAAAAAAACCCGCACATTTTTCCATTACATAACAGAGAAAGTCACTCTTTAATATAATGTTAAAAATGTGGCGATGCTTTAATAGCATCATGCATGCGATATCAGATGGGGACAAGACAGACAGTGACCCCCTCTCATCACTGCCCATATTCTATAATAATACACTGTCTGTGAAGTCTATCCGCAGTGTGTAATGTCATCAGCAGTGCAGTGTGATAGCAATGTGAATGTAAAAGTTGCTTGTCATATTCTGCAGCCTAACAACTCGCTGTGGTCAAACCCTCATATCTCCTAAACCGTTGGTTGTATTAACTTGAAATTTTTAAGGTACACGTGGAGGCATAGGAAACTGAAACTGTAGGTGCAAGTGGGGGACACTTGTGGCTAAACCTTTCTAAAATGTGATTAGTGAGAACATAAATCTCTACCTAGCAAAATGTGCTGCCTGCTCTGTTACACATATCTGTCTGCATCTCTAACACAAACCCCAATTTCTCTAGAATTAAAAGGTGCAGGAAAACAAAAATATAGGTGAAAGTGGGAGACAGGTGTGGCTATCACCTTTCATCACCATGGCATCTTTACAACATTAAATGAAAAAACTGTCCAGCAAAATGCACTTTCTTTGTTACACATGACTGTAACCTTCCAGTACCTTAACCTCAATAACATTTAGTTGGCAGAGTTCATTTTCTAATGATACCATAGTGATGAAGTTTTAGGGGATGTTAGGCACAGATGTTCCCCACTTGTATCTATATTTTTGGTTTCTTACACCTCCCCATTCCCCAATTGAAGTTCAGAATGTTAGATAAGTGGACAGGAATGTGTAACAGGGCAGGGAGGCCCATTTTAAGGGGCAGAGTGTTTTATGTTCTAATGATGCCGTAGTAATGAGATTGTAAGGGCAGAATGTGCCCAACACTTAGACCTATATTTTCAGTTTTGTACCCCCACCTCAGAGAAATTGGTGTACAAAGAAGAGAAGCAGACAGTAGTTTCATAGATATATATTTATGACAGGTAGGTTTATATTTAGGGGCCCCACCCCAATGCTCCCTGCTGTTAGTGGCCCCGGGGTCCCCAATTTGCTCTTTCAATTTAGGACTCCTAGTTGCATTTTCCTCTGAAACAGCAACCCCAAAGTTCAATTTTCATAACTTTTTACATTTGTAACCCCCATATCTTGAAATTCTTTAAAGCTGAAATTGTAGTAACTAGTATCAATGAGGGTCCCCTGTACACCCTAAAAATTACAGGTCATTGTGACATACAGTTTAGGAGATATGGAGGTTTGTACACAGTGAGCTGTGAGGATGCAGAATGACATGGAGACTTTATATACACTGGATACATTTCACAGGCACAGCTCCTGCTATTAGATGGGGGTGGGGCTGCCTGTGTCTCCTTCACATGAAGGCTGAACTGTGTGTGCTTACCAGCAGCAATCCTCTGAACAGATGGCACAAAGCACAGATGGCACAGAGCAGCCTCACTGAGATCTGTGCATCGGAGGATGAGAGCTGCCAAGAGCTTGACAGGGTAAAGCAGCTCAAAGCAGCTGGGCGGAGCAACCAGCGAAAAACCTCTGGGGAGAACTTTGAAGCCCCTGGTACTGGGAATTCATAGACACTTAGGAAGACAAATATAAACCCATCCTTCTAGGTTGAGTGAGGCTTTATCACATTTAACCCCTGCATCTCACTATTGGCTAAAAATGCAATGAGGGAATAATGAAGCCACTCCAGGTAACTTGAGGATCAATAAATTTTGTGTGACAGTATTTTGCTGGATAACAGTGTACAAAATGAACCCGTGTCAACTTACCTCTCTCCGATTACTACTCTGGTAGCACTGAGGGCAGAAAATACAAAAGTATGTGTTAAAATTTGAATAAATTAGGATACAAATACAACATCAGGCAGGCTGAAATCCAGTAACCAAATGTTTGAAACTTTTTCATTCTCAATGGTGACAAGTTTCCTGGTTGCTGAAACCAGTCAACTCAGGGGCAGCATATAGTATGAAATAATATCAGACTTTACGCAGCTTTTGAAGATGTTTTATGTATAAAAAGGAATTACTATACATCTTCGTTTAAGCCAGTTCTAGATACAGACAGTAGAAAAGTGTTAGAACCCATATCAGGTTTTTGTTTTCTTATCCACCCTCTCCATTTATCCTAGAGATTGGAAATGTAAAAGTTTACAATTGTTACTGGAAGAGGAAGGGAGGGAAAAGCATGTTATGGAGATATTTAGGAGAAACGTTCTCTAACATTTCCAAGGACACACAGACTAAAACATACCCCTCCCCAAACAAACAAAAAAAAAAACAAAACAGTTTTATCTTTAAGTTTTGAGTATAGGTAAGTTTTCAGTGCAGAAGGAAGATGGGTAGGCACTTATTTATAAAATTGGATTAGGCATCAGAGTACAGGTAACTTAAGAGTTATTGTTAAGGGTAGGTAGGGGAAAAGAATGTCTTTCGAGGGATGCTTTAACCCTTTTACTAATTTACATTTCATTTTATTTAGGAGAAAACTACTACAGATTTATGACAGTCTTCTGTTTTTTATATTGGACCAGCTGACTTCCATAATGTAGATTATAAAGTCTACTACACTCACATAAATGTGTTTATTTATTGCTTCCCCTTATCCACCAGGTCAGAATGCCTACAAAAGCAACAGCTTCCTCAATCCTTCATCATACTGTCTAAAATGTTTTCTTGGCAGTAGAATGATGTGACAATAACCCAACATGATCTCTTCTGAAAATCAATGCTGATACAATTAATACTTATGCCAGCTAAATAGAAATCACAAGCTGACAAGCTTATGAAAAACAATAAAAGCTAAAGTGCTTTTATCAAAGTGGTTTATCAAAAAGAATAAGGAGTCCATTGTTAAATTAAACATTTTGAAAGCTGGATGGGAAGTGTAGGTGGATGTCAGCCCCTGTATTGTGACGCAACTCTTCAGTAACCATGCAAAAACAGCCGGGTGGTTACTGAAATTGCCAGGTGGGGTGCCCAGCTAAAAGGGTCTGGGGAGAACACTGGAGTCTCTCAAATCTATTTCCCCACCACATATGGGAAAAGAAAGGGGTTGTGGAAGCAGTGATATCATTGGCTACTATTGGTACTACTGGAACTCATATGGTATGCCATCTGTGCCTTCTCAAAGCCAACAGCTGACCGAACATCTTACAAACAGACACAAAAAAGAAGCTTCAATATTTAGACACTGTTTGATAGAGAGTAAAATAAAATCACCTGCAAGACTTTACTGTGCACGACTGTGCCCAATGCCCCGGCACACAGACGGGGTGTCAAGCCCTTGAAAAGTCCTTTCTTGCCATCAATACTAATGATGTGTTTTGCTGAAAATAAACACAAAAGATCACCAATTACTTGCGGTTTAGTCAATTTTTGCAGGGTTTAGCTCATTTTGAAATAAAATGTTGCACTATTGAATACCAATAAAAAACACAATAGGAAAAGTGATCTGCTATATACCATAGGAGAAGAGGCCAGGGAGCTGGTAGACCTGGCGTCCAAAAAGGTTTCTTCCCAGAGTAGGTGGCAGTGGCTCATGTCCCACCTGAAAAAAAAGATCAGCAAATAATGAATATTAGGTATCTGTCAAACATATCCAAGGATAGAATAAAACTGCATGTTGCATTAATGGAAATCAAACAAAAGGGGATACTTATGGCATGAAAACCTGACTACTTAATCCTATTGTTATCCTTCCTATGCGAAATTCATGTTCATTTGCTGTTTTTTTCTTACAATAAAGCCTGGTAAAACAAAACCTGGCTGTGGAAGAAATCCTAAATTCTCAGCTATCACAAAGGCCTTTAAGGATTGTACAAATCTGAAGAAAAACTTTTTTTTTTTCAAATATACAGACTCAAGAACAAATGATATGCATTGCAACATCCTAGTGCTTAGATGTGAACATTAAAATAGGTATTTTTGGTGGTTAAGTACACTTTTTACTAATGCAGAGAAAAATGAATCCAGGGATTTTTACCTTTGTATTTAACTTAACTCACAAACAATGTTATCAGATGTTCAAGCTGTTTGTAGCCCTAAATCAGGAGAGCAGCTTAAGCTACGTACACACTTCCAATTATTATCGTCGGAAAACGACGAGGAGAGGAGTCGATTCAATATTAATTACCATGGTTTTCAAATAGGATGTCAAACAAACCATATAGTGGGATGTCAGATCCACAAACATTTGCTAATGGATAGCAATTCCATTTTATTTATTTTAAATTTATATCTTGAAATAAGTCCTGCAGTGATGCTGGGGTTGGGAGAAACTTCTAAACACATCAGGAAGAAAAGATCAGGAAGTGTCAGATTCTAAAAAGATTTCAGAAGACAATTTCTCTTTAATGAATTGTAATTCTGCAATTTGACAGCCATGCATTTACTAAATTACAGGGATTTCTTATTTGCTTTATCTGAAACAAACATGATAGCTGTCAATGATAACCTCTCAGCGGTTACTAAAGGCTTCAGTAGAGAAAATGGGCTATCCAGGACATAACAGGGGTCAGAAGAAGCGTTTAACAAGCATTTCAGAAGGCATCACTAACAGCTCTTGTGTTATTTCAAAAATATGCTTCCATGAATAAAATATGTCCCCAAAGATCAGAAAGAGAGTTCCAAAATATACTGATTACAGTCATTCCACAGTATAGAGTACTCTCTTGGCACAAGTTTAGGGATCATCGTCAGGAGAAAGATAATTGATGGGTAGGAAAACCAAATGTGTTTATATATAGCTTCTTTTTGACACATGCCAAAAAAAAAAAAAAAAAACACTGTTAAATCTGTCACAAAAACCATTTGATGGAAGAACTGCAATTTTCATCCAAACACCTCATTTTTTTTTATTGAACACATTTTGCATTGATTTCATAAAATCAGAACATCGATTTATTTTTAAGAATTGGTTGACTAAAGAGAGGCTTATTGGATCAGCGCTCAGCACGACGGGGGTTAAAGCCATAATTATACAGTGCAATATATTCCAGTACGTCAACATCCACGACTGCAGAAATCCATGAGACGGCACAAAGGTAAACATCAGCGAAGACCGGCAAACAGAGCTTCAGGACATCTTGTGCAGGAAGGTAAAAAACTGATTTTGTAAGGGGACCAAAGGGTTTTATGTAGCTTTTAGGTTATTTCCATGCCATGCCTACTAGGTAGGTGAGCCAATAAGGGAAGTTGGGTTCCAAGTCTTGGTTCTTTGAAGAACTTTGGTTCTTTTGTTTAAGTTGCCTCTCTATAGTTATAAACATGCAAGCGAGGACAATATAAGCATACTGGTTTGTAGAGAGACCATTTTTACAAACAGCCTTTTTGTGATGGGATCAGATCTGTATATTTGATGCCCACCAATGCCTGTGGAGTAACTTTAACTTAGGTAGGTAATTTCAATGAAAAATAAGAAGAAAGATATACTCATTAGCAGCAGATTGTTGTTCTGTGTATTGAGAAATATATTTAGAAGACATGAAAACTTCAGGATTCAGCACGTGAACTGGGGTTGGGAGAAACTTCTAAACACATCAGGAAGAAAAGATCAGGAAGTGTCAGATTCTAAAAAGATTTCAGAAGACAATTTCTCTTTAATGAATTGTAATTCTGCAATTTGACAGCCATGCATTTACTAAATTACAGGGATTTCTTATTTGCTTTATCTGAAACAAACATGATAGCTGTCAATGATAACCTCTCAGCGGTTACTAAAGGCTTCAGTAGAGAAAATGGGCTATCCAGGACATAACAGGGGTCAGAAGAAGCGTTTAACAAGCATTTCAGAAGGCATCACTAACAGCTCTTGTGTTATTTCAAAAATATGCTTCCATGAATAAAATATGTCCCCAAAGATCAGAAAGAGAGTTCCAAAATATACTGATTACAGTCATTCCACAGTATAGAGTACTCTCTTGGCACAAGTTTAGGGATCATCGTCAGGAGAAAGATAATTGATGGGTAGGAAAACCAAATGTGTTTATATATAGCTTCTTTTTGACACATGCCAAAAAAAAAAAAAAAAAACACTGTTAAATCTGTCACAAAAACCATTTGATGGAAGAACTGCAATTTTCATCCAAACACCTCATTTTTTTTTATTGAACACATTTTGCATTGATTTCATAAAATCAGAACATCGATTTATTTTTAAGAATTGGTTGACTAAAGAGAGGCTTATTGGATCAGCGCTCAGCACGACGGGGGTTAAAGCCATAATTATACAGTGCAATATATTCCAGTACGTCAACATCCACGACTGCAGAAATCCATGAGACGGCACAAAGGTAAACATCAGCGAAGACCGGCAAACAGAGCTTCAGGACATCTTGTGCAGGAAGGTAAAAAACTGATTTTGTAAGGGGACCAAAGGGTTTTATGTAGCTTTTAGGTTATTTCCATGCCATGCCTACTAGGTAGGTGAGCCAATAAGGGAAGTTGGGTTCCAAGTCTTGGTTCTTTGAAGAACTTTGGTTCTTTTGTTTAAGTTGCCTCTCTATAGTTATAAACATGCAAGCGAGGACAATATAAGCATACTGGTTTGTAGAGAGACCATTTTTACAAACAGCCTTTTTGTGATGGGATCAGATCTGTATATTTGATGCCCACCAATGCCTGTGGAGTAACTTTAACTTAGGTAGGTAATTTCAATGAAAAATAAGAAGAAAGATATACTCATTAGCAGCAGATTGTTGTTCTGTGTATTGAGAAATATATTTAGAAGACATGAAAACTTCAGGATTCAGCACGTGAACGGGAGACAACTACTTTTCACCTTCAGTTGAAAAACATATGATTTCAGAAGTCTTCATTCAATAACCAACTTATTTAATGATTCCAACTCCACCACCGCATAGGTTACCGTCTGGGATATTGTTAGTGCGGGAGGGAACTTGTAACCACTGTTGGTGTATGTGACTGTTCTAGTATCACTCATATCTAAACTTAAGAACAAATTGCAATATGCATTACGCCAGTCATTTGGTGTGGTGGCTGCCTTGGTTTTCTATTTCCCAGTAAGTTTTCTGCAAGTTCTAAAACATTCATTTTGCTATTCATCTTGTGTCCTCAAAATTTCCTAGGCACTTAAATGTCACATAATGTTATCCAAATTGCCAGGTATCTTTTGTAAATTAGGAAAATGTTTTTCTGCATGGAAGATGAGGAGAGGGTGAGGTCTGTGCAGTCCATTTTAGAAGAGCAGTCTGGAATGACAATGCTGCTTCTCCATAGATACAGGACAGAGAGTGTTGTCACCCCAGGACAGGAAATATGTGATCACCTGGCAGTAATTGATTCCCACCAGGAATTGTCTGAGGGAATGTCAGATTCACTGTTTTATAAATAGAGGCCTAGGAGTTTAAGACCACTGGAATCGCTTGCGATGGTCAGGGCTTTATATTCAGAGATGGTCCTGTGCACCACCATACTTCTAACCAGCTGCTTTTGGAATCCCTAAAATAATAAATGTTGTTACCCATAAATTAAGAAAAAAAACAAACAAACAAACAAAAAAAAAAACGTATTTAAAAAAGCAACAGTGGTTTTTCTACTGTTAAATTGCCTTGAATACAGGGTCAAAAGACATTTGAGGGGCCAACAACTGTTTCTGGCCAACAAAGCCTCACACTTGGTTCCACTATTTGCAAAGGAACATCATTGTAGTTCTTCTTGAATAGTGCTTCTTGAATCATGAGTACCATAGAATTGTATATATGCATATAATATATAATAAGACTTCGGTGTTGTTTTTTTAACAGAAAATCCCATTTTCTGACAAATATCGGCAATGAACAAGCCTTTGCTCTTCATCTTAGTCTACACATGCTTTACCCAACATCCGATGCCTGGAAATGGTATGAACACTCCTGTGCGTCACAAACGAGGTGTGCTGGATTTAGTGATTACTCTCTGGTGCTACAGAGGAAGACTCAAAGTTCCCTTGTTGGCCATTAACCTTTATGGGTGTTACTGTGGCAGTGGTGGGTCAGGAACACCGGTTGATGATGTGGATCGATGCTGCCACCTCCATGACTGTTGCTATCGCTACTCAAGGTTGGATCTGCAGTGCCACAGCAAGGTTAAGTGGCAGTTTTATCAGTTTTCCTGCGGTAAAACCCAAACAGAATGCAAATCATCCACGTTGTGTGGCAGGATGGCTTGTGAGTGCGACAAACAGTTTGCAGAATGTCTAACAAAGGCAAAGGCAAAGAAAAAACATTTCTTTTATAACAAGAGAGATCTGTGTGTTGGTTCTCATGAAACCTGTCCACAGATTCCTCCAAATGGGACATCTGTGTGGCCCTGGGCACAGAACCTGACTGGCCTGACAGCGGTCACCGTTGTGAACGACAAAGCAAAGAGCAGGAAAAAAAGATGGAAGAAGAAGGGAAACAAGATTGTAAAATGGAAGGATCCAAAAGGAACACCACTCTGGATATAAAGTCTGGGTAGCTGGTATAGTGACTGTTAGACTTAGGAAATTACAGCTAAGAAGGCAAATTTTACATAAAAGCAGGAATATGAAAAGTGTTTTACTCATTTGATCGACAGGTAAAAAAAACAAATTTAACATTTTGGCTTCTGTGCTCAGCTCCCTCATCACATTCCAACTAAGCAATGATCAGGTCCACTGTCCCAAGCCTTCCCCCTAAAGCTACATACAAAACGTCAAATTGATTCTCATCTAATAATAACCGCAGGACTGACGACCATCCTGGCGGATCAACGGACGATGAACAAACATGTGAAGGGGAGAGAACGCAGCAGGGTTCCTCTCCATTGTTCTCTTCCTAACATCTCCATAAAGCAGAATGGCGCCGTATGTACAGCACTTGTTCATGCATCGTGCAGTCTTTTGTCGTTGGAAAGGATTATGAAAGATCCTTTCCAAAGGCAATTAGTGCACATGTGTACATAGCCTAAAGTAGAAAAGGGAATGTTGTAAAGACCCACAGACATCAGATGATAGTCACGGTAAAGAATCTTTCATGAATGTTTCCAGTGAAAGAAGTACAAACAAGGACTACATACCTAGCACTGGGAGAGGGGAGGGCGAATAAGAAGAACCCTACTGTGCTCTCCTCCAAAAGAAGTGCATTGCGGTAATCCCCAATCAGCCTATTGATGAACTATATTGGGGAACTGCTTCGCAAGTCAAAATAAACACAACTGATTATCTTCAGGAAAAATCACCTGACATGAATGAAGCTTAAAGCGGACCTAAACTCAAAATTTTTACTTTACATAAAAGGATAGACAACCCTTTTTATTAAAGTAAATTTTTTTTTTGCAACAGCCTTTTTTAAGGGTGATCAAGACAAATGGGAGTGCAAAGCCTCCCAGGATTCCTATATCACACATCCCAGGAGGCTCTTGGCTGCTCCTTCTGCTGATTTCAAGCTTGCACAGAAGGAGTGCTCATACATGCACACAGAGAACGGCAATCTATATCACCCGACGACATATAATGCGGGACCCAAACAAAGAGACCTCCTGCCGGATCTGCGTGAATAAAATTAGGTTTGTTTTTTTTACTTTGAGTTTAGTTCCACTTTAAATGAAACATGCCACTGGAATAGCATGTTGTGTTTATTATCAAAAGTGCATATCATGGTAATACATTAGGCTGTATGATCATTTTTTTTGGTTTGTATACAGTTAAAATCTTTCGGTGTTTGCATTAAGTGTGGTGCAGAATCTTGCTGTGGACGTTCTGAACATGCCATTTCTTATGTAATTTCAAAATATATATATATACACATACACACACACAAATATACACTATATGGCCTATTACTGTGTCCGACCAGGGAACCAATTAAGGTATTTATGCCAGCAAATAAAAATAAAGTTTTTTTGTACTAAAGTGTGTATGTGCCCCATTGTACAGATATCCCTAAATTTCTAATCCAAAAGACCATCAATGAGAAAGGAGAATACATTTTCAATAGTGGTCATTGGATCACAAGTCCCACTGAATGACTATTTCCTCCTTCCAAAAGATTGCAATTTTCACTGTTGGATCAGCCATGCATGGCAGACACATTGACTTGCTTTCAGAATCAGGGTTAGCACACATTTTGGTATACCAAATGCCGCTTGGCAAACACGAACTCTGTTCAAATAGTAAAGCTTAACCTATGTTCTATTCAATCCACTGCAACCAGAATCCACACAGCACCTCCCAGCAGCACTGGGAATCTATTTCCAGAAGCATAATATTTGTTGGATTTCTCTCTCTTCCAGTAACACCAACTACGCTTAAACCCATGGGTAAGAGGTTATAATGGGTTATAAAAAAAACAAAAAACAAAAAAAAAAAAAACAATTATAGTATGTAAAAAGCTTCACCATTCTGGCCAAAGTGGGGTTTAATAGATTATTAGTATTCTTAAACATTTATATAGCACCAACATATTACGCAGTGCTGTACATTAAATAGGGGTTGCAAATGCAGATACAGACAGTGAGATAGGAGGAGGAGAGGACCCTGCCCAGAAAAGCTTACAATCTAGGCGGAGGGGGAAGTATCATACAATGGGAGGGGAGATATGAAGTGCTAGGTAAGCAGTTAGGGATTTAAGGCTGGGTCT
>NC_092866.1:52037319-52038803 GCF_032062135.1 Pyxicephalus adspersus | reverse complement strand
TAAGACTCAAAAAAGAGAATGCCATGTTTGAAAATGATAAAAAGATATAAGGGTGGACAGAGCATAGCTATAATTGGACAGAAAGAAAAACGTTTTTTTTTTAGTAGTACCTGATTTAGGATTATTGGTGTCATCTACCCCTTCTTTTGAGCCTAGGAATGATTTTGCTGGTCCATAAGTGTACACCAAAAGTAAGAACTATCCACTGCCAGCATTTTAAAAGAAGAGGGCATTACCAAAGCAGCAACAAGACTGCTAAAATCATACCCTGCGGCCCAGGGAACGAGTGTGGTAAGTATGACGGGGCTAGAGATTTACTAATGTTTTCCTTCCTGTATTAATTTCAAGATCTTTCATTTTCTGTACCCTTACAGCTTCGTTCCGTTTCACTATCCTCATGAAGCAGAAAGAGTATGTATATTGATAAGTAGTAGGCATCTCTGCCCTTGCATCATCTTTTAATAAGAATGTGAGAATCAGGTGAATGGCTACAGGAGAATTCACCTTTACCTTGATAATCTGATTCTGAACTTTAACTGAGCTCTACCAAGGGATAATGATTAGCTTGTGAAAAAACAGACTGGGAAGGCTCTGATGTACTGTGGCTCCCAGGTGTATAGTATGACCCCAAGACAGAATGAATTCTACAGCTGGCACTTCAATACCCAACCTCCAACAACAGATCTCTGTGCCCTGATCTGCACTCGCCACACCCAGAATGAATTATGGTATATCCTGTGCCACAAATGGGAGTAGAGATTGACAAGCAAATTAGAACCACCTTTGATCAAACTATAATTATAAATTATCACACAGTATTTATATAGAGCCGCAATATTATGCAGTGCTGTACAAAGTCCATAGTCAAGTCACTAACTGTGCCTCAAAGGTGCTCACAATCTAATGTCCCTACCATAGTCACATGTCTTTAATACAGTATAAAGCCAATTAACCTATCTGCATATTTTTGGAATGTGGGAAGAAAACGGAGTACCTGGAGGAAACCCAGGCAAACACAGGGAGAACCTGCAAACTCCATGCAGATAGTGCCCTGGCTGGAATTTGAACCTGGGATCTAGCGCTGCAAAGGCCAGAGCCAACCTCTGAGCCACTATAAATAATTTATTAATGCAGTTCTGTAAATCATATATAAATGAATGTATTTTTTAATGTCAGCAGTGCAAAAACCTAAATGTGATTTGGTTATAGCCCCTTTCAATCCATGTAGATCAGCATGAGTTTATGTGCTGATAAAAAGCACAATGAGAAGGAGAAGACTGACAATGACAAATGATTTCCTTATCGTGTTGCTTCTTTATTAGGTCCAAGCACAGGACAGGGATGGGTTCCATGACAGCCTGGGCTCAGAGGAAGAGAGGTAAAATTCAGACCTGATTTATTAAAACTCTCCAAAGTTGGGGAGGATACACTGTCAGTGAAGCTGCGTGATCCAGCAAACCAGGAAAGGATCTGCTACATACAAG